>NW_027642460.1:0-150464 GCF_032717465.1 Coenobita brevimanus | reverse complement strand
AGTTGGAGGATATGGTCAATAGTACCATTTTCCCTTAGGAAATTATAATGGAACCCCTAGATAGCCACGATATTGACACGGATGGTGAAGAACCGGAGACTGTGATACAATGTACTGAAGATGTGGGAGATACAAGTACGTCTGACTCGTGTTATAGTGACGCCACAAAAGGCACCTCCTAATGTTAGTGTGATACCACAAGAGGCAGTGCCAGTCCCCTCAATGTCCGTGAGTGGCTCAGCAGTGCCAGGCTGTGGGTGTGGTAGCCGTGCAGCGTGTGAGTATTTTTAGGGCCTTGTTCTGTATGGTCTGTAGAGTGTTGTAGTGTGTTTTGGTGAGGTTAGAAGCCCAGGCAGGGCTTGCATAATTCATCACTGTACGTATGTATTGTTTGTATACTGTGGTGATGGTTTCTTTGTTGTGTCCGAATGTTGTATGGGCAAGTGACCTCGAGGCATTGAGTCTTAGTGTTATTTTAATGTTTGTGATGTGTTGTTTAAATGACACTGATGTATTGAATGTTAAGCCGGGTACACACACGCGAACAGAACACCGTATCGTAACAAGGCCGTGTTGGGCGACGACGATACGGGTAACAAGGTGTGGAAATGATGAGTCTGTAACCGAACCTCGTCGCGTCGCGAACTGTCATGCGTCCCACATCTAACAGTCGGAGTCAGTCCGTGTTTGGAGGTTGTTCTCACAATGGCAAGTTTACCTGTCGCAGCTGCCGCGTATATTTATATACATTATCATACAGTGAAGAGGAGAAAGGAAAGAAAATGGGGGCAGTCACAGTGGTACATTACTCTAAAAACCTGTGTTATATATTTTTATGTTTAGGGACCAGCCTCATACTGATTACTGAGCAGACTCGGTGTAGCGGCTGTACCCAGTTGATAGGTGTCGGACACACGTCCCGTCCACACATTGCGTAACCTCACCCTGTAACATCCTTTGATGCGACGCGCAAAAACCGACAATTGGTGGATCGGCAGCGAAGCTCAACGCATAACATATATGTTCGCTCGGGTGTTACCAGTGACGTTACGAGGTCCCGTCCACATAGGCGTTTTTGTTACACGACGGGGTTAAGTTACGATGTTCTGTTCGCGTGTGAGTACCCGCTTTACACCAAGGATTTTGTGTGTGTGTGTGTGTGGTAGGGGAGTGTTGTTTATGGTGAGGTGTGGGATGTGACAGTTCTGCTGTGCAGTTTGTGAGAAGAGTCACTGTAGATTTGCCTGGGGCTAGTTTGAGCCTGTTTGTGGTGAACCATTCGTGTAGTGTGCTGAGGTAAGGTTGAATGATGTGTGCAGCTGTGTTTGCGTTTTGGTGCGTATTGTTATATCATCTGCATAGCAAGCTATGTGTATCTGTGGTGCGTGGGGTGTGGGTACGTCGTGTATGTATAGCTTAAAGAGTGTACGGGTCAGAAGACTGACCGGCAAATGTTACGTGTGCACATCTGCCTGCTAAGTAGTTTGCCAGCCATCGTTTTCTTATTGTGCATGTTTGAGTATTTTGTTTGTGAGGCTGTGGCTGGGGATGGCATCAAAAGCTTTGCTAATGTCTAGTGTGATTAGGATTGTTCTGTGTGGTGGCCTAGCTGAATTCATGCCATCGAAAACTCTCTGTGTAAGGTCTGTAAGAAGGGTGTTTGTGGAGTGTAGTGGCCTAAAGCCATGATGTGACTGGGCTAATGGAATGTGAGGTGTGACTTGTTGTACTATCAGTCGTTCAGTGACTAAAGAAGGGGTGCAGAGGAGTGTGATGGGGCGATGTGACGAGGGTAACGTAGGGTCTTTGTTGGGTTTAGGGTTAGTGATGATATTGCCATGCTTCAAGATGTTGGGTATTATGTTGTGAGTAGCTGTTGTTTGATATGTTGGCGAGTGCTTGTATGCCTTGTGGTCATAGGTGTTTAAGGTGAATGTTGCTTATGTTGTCTGGTCCACCGGCAGATGAGTGCTTGAGGTTGTTAGTGACGTGCTTCGTCTGGTTATAAGTGAAAGGTGCGTAGTCTGAGTTTGTGGGGAACTGTCGCTTACGTCGGATGATACGTCGGTCTTTGGGACGGTGGTTTAGATGGCTGACTTGTGAAAAGTGATTGATGACAGTGCTTGTTGTTTGAGGGTATGGTGTCTCTTTGTTGTGATGACAGCGTGTGATTGTGTGGTGTTGCTGTTGGAAAGTGTGATGCTGTTTAGTGTTTCGTAGACTTTGCTGATGTTTTCCGGTCAAGTGTTTGGAGGTAATTTTTCCAGTTTAGTGCTTGCTGTTCTGATATTTTATTGTTTATTTGAGTGTTGAGGTCTTGCATTTGTATTTGTTGTACGGTGTCTTGTGTATGGAGTGTTGGGGAGTGTCGTAGTGTGTCCCGTTGTTGGATGAGGCCTTGAATTTCTGATGTGAAGTACACATGTATCCATGGCATGTGCACATAATGATCCATTAACTCTGTCTATATGTATGTATAGGTATATAGTGTTATGTGCACATGACCCAACAACTCTGGTTATTTATGTACCGTATGTATAATTGTATGCCATGTGCACATACCAATCCATCAACATTGGTTACACATGTATGTATGTGTCATGTGCATACGATCCATTAATTTTAGTAATGAATGTATGTCATGTGTACACAATGATCCCTTACCCTTGGTTATGTCTGTATGTATGTGTCATGTGCACATCATCCCTTACCTTGGGTTACGTATATATGTATGTATGCAAAAATGTATGCATGTATGTAATCATGTATCTATGAATGTATGTGTGTTGTCATATGCACATAACGATCGAATGACAAGTACTCTGGATCCAATTGATACCACAGTGATTCGGGGCTTTGAACTTCCGCCAATAACACGTTAATTGAAGCATTCATAGCGACACTGCCTGGCATGCAGGACCAGCAGTCCTGGAGCAGATGCGAGGGAGTACACGTGATCCCCACATCCTCCGTAAATTTACGTCGTGGCAAGTAGCAGTGGTACCCTTACCGATAGTGAAGGAGACCTTGTCTGTCACAAATATTTTGACAGTCATTACCTACGCTTGTGTGCTAATCTACTGAACATCAGTGAGTGTCTAGAGCTGAAATATGGTTTGATATTACTAGTCGTAACATCTAACAGTGTGTGTGGCTAATTTGCGTGTGTTTTGTTTTCTATTTTTACACCAGTCACGATAAGTCATTATGTCACGCTCAAGACCACGGCCGTTGACTGACCAGCAGTTGGAGGATATGGTCAATAGTACCATTTTCCCTTAGGAAATTATAATGGAACCCCTAGATAGCCACGATATTGACACGGATGGTGAAGAACCGGAGACTGTGATACAATGTACTGAAAATGTGGGAGATACAGGTATATCTGACTCGTGTTATAGTGACGCCGCAAAAGGCACCTCCTAATGTTAGTGTGATACCACAAGAGGCGGTGCCAGTCCCCTCAATGTCCGTGAGTGGCTCAGCAGTGCCAGGCTGTGGGTGTGGTAGCTGTGCAGCGTGTGAGTATTTTTAGGGCCTTGTTCTGTATGGTCTGTAGAGTGTTGTAGTGTGTTTTGGTGAGGTTAGAAGCCCAGGCAGGGCTTGCATAATTCATCACTGTACGTATGTATTGTTTGTATACTGTGGTGATGGTTTCTTTGTTGTGTCCGAATGTTGTATGGGCAAGTGACCTCCAGGCACTGAGTCTTGGTGTTACTTTAATGTTTGTGATGTGTTGTTTAAATGACACTGATGTACTGTATGTTAAGCCGGGTACACACACGCGAACAGAACACCGTATCGTAACAAGGCCGTGTTGGGCAACGAAGATAGGGGTAACAAGGTGTGGAAATGATGAGTTCGTAACCGAACCTCGTCGCGTCATTAGCTGTCATGCGTCCCACCTCTAACAGTCGGAGTCAGTCCGTGTTTGGAGGTTGTTCACACAATGGCAAGTTTACCTGTCGCAGCTGCCGCGTATATTTATATACATTATCATACAGTGAAGAGGAGAAAGGAAAGAAAATGGGGGCAGTCACAGTGGTACATTACTCTAAAAACCTGTTATATATATTTTTGTTTAGGGACCAGCCTCATACTGATTACTGAGCAGACTCGGCGTAGCGGCTGTACCCAGTTGATAGGTGTCGGACACACGTCCCGTCCACACATTGCGTAACCTCACCCTGTAACATCGTTTGATGCGACGCGCAAAAACCGACAATTGGTGGATCGGCAGCGAAGCTCAACGCATAACATATATGTTCGCTCGGGTGTCACCAGTGACGTTACGAGGTCCCGTTCACACAGGCGTTTTTGTTACACGACGGGGTTACGTTACGATGTTCTGTTCGCGTGTGTGTACCCGCTTTACACCAAGGATTTTGTGTGTGTGTGTGTGGTAGGGGAGTGTTGTTTATGGTGAGGTGTGGCATGTGAATGTTATGCTGTCCAGTTTGAGAGAAGCGTCACTGTAGATTTGGCTGGGGCTAGTTTGAGCCTGTTTGTGGTGAACCATTCGTGTAGTGTGTTGAGGTAAGGTTGAATGATGTGTGCAGCTGTGTTTGCGTTTTGGTGCGTATTGTTATATCATCTGCATAGCAAGCTATGTGTATCTGTGGTGCGTGGGGTGTGGGTACGTCGTGTATGTATAGCTTAAAGAGTGTACGGGTCAGAAGACTGACCGGCAAATGTTACGTGTGCACATCTGCCTGCTAAGTAGTTTGCCAGCCATCGTTTTCTTATTGTGCATGTTTGAGTATTTTGTTTGTGAGGCTGTGGCGGGGGATGGCATCAAAAGCTTTGCTAATGTCTAGTGTGATTAGGATTGTTCTGTGTGGTGGCCTAGCTGAATTCATGCCATCGAAAACTCTCTGTGTAAGGTCTGTAAGAAGGGTGTTTGTGGAGTGTAGTGGCCTAAAGCCATGATGTGACTGGGCTAGGGGAATGTGAGGTGTGACTAGTTGTAGTGTCAGTCGTTCAGTGACTTAAGAAGGGGTGCAGAGGAGTGTGATGGGGCGATGTGACGAGGGTAACGTAGGGTCTTTGTTGGGTTTAGGGTTAGTGATGATATTGCCATGCTTCAAGATGTTGGGTATTATGTTGTATGAGTAGCTGTTGTTTGATATGTTGGTGAGTGCTTGTATGCCTTGTGGTCATAGGTGTTTAAGGTGAATGTTGCTTATGTTGTCTGGTCCACCGGCAGATGAGTGCTTGAGGTTGTTAATGACGTGCTTCGTCTGGTTATAAGTGAAAGGTGCGTAGTCTGAGTTTGTGGGGAACTGTCGCTTACGTCGGATGATACGCCGGTCTTTGGAATGGTGGTTTAGATGGCTGACTTGTGAAAAGTGATTGATGACAGTGCTTGTTCTTTGAGGGTATGGTGTCTCTTTGTTGTGATGACAGCGTGTGATTGTGTGGTGTTGCTGTTGGAAAGTGTGATGCTGTTTAGTGTTTCGTCGACTTTGCTGATGTTTTGCGGTCAAGTGTTTGGAGGTAATTTTTCCAGTTTTGTGCTTGCTGTTCTGATATTTTATTGTTTATTTGAGTGTTGAGGTCTTGCATTTGTATTTGTTGTACGGTGTCTTGTGTATGGAGTGTTGGGGAGTGTCGTAGTGTGTCCCGTTGTTTGATGAGGCCTTGAATTTCTGGTGTGAAGTACACATGTATCCATGGCATGTGCACATAATGATCCATTAACTCTACGTCTGTATGTATGTATATAGTGTTACGTGCACATGATCCAATAACTCTGGTTATTTATGTACCGTATGTATAATTGTATGCCATGTGCACATACCAATCCATCAACATTGGTTACACATGTATGTATGTGTCATGTGCATACGATCCATTAATTTTAGTAATGTATGTATGTCATGCGTACACAATGATCCCTTACCTTTGGTTATGTCTGTATGTATGTGTCATGTGCACATCATCCCTTACCTTGGGTTACGTATATATGTATGTATGCAAGAATGTATGCATGTACGTAATCATGTATCTATGAATGTATGTGTGTTGTCATATGCACATAACGATCGAATGACAAGTACTCTGGATCCAATTGATACCACAGTGATTCGGGGCTTTGAACTTCCGCCAATAACACGACAATTGAAGCATTCATAGCAACAATGGCATGCAGGACCAGCAGTCCTGGATCAGATGCGAGGGAGTACACGTGATCCCCACATCCTCCGTAAATTTACGTCGTGGCAAGTAGCAGTGGTACCCTTACCGATAGTGAAGGAGACCTTGTCTGTCACAAATATTTTGACAGTCATTACCTACGCTTGTGTGCTAATCTACTGAACATCAGTGAGTGTCTAGAGCTGAAATATGGTTTGATATTACTAGTCGTAACATCTAACAGTGTGTGTGGCTAATTTGCGTGTGTTTTGTTTTCTATTTTTACACCAGTCACGATAAGTCATTATGTCACGCTCAAGACCACGGCCGTTGACTGACCAGCAGTTGGAGGATATGGTCAATAGTACCATTTTCCCTTAGGAAATTATAATGGAACCCCTAGATAGCCACGATATTGACACGGATGGTGAAGAACCGGAGACTGTGATACAATGTACTGAAAATGTGGGAGATACAAGTACGTCTGACTCGTGTTATAGTGACGCCGCAAAAGGCACCTCCTAATGTTAGTGTGATACCACAAGAGGCGGTGCCAGTCCCCTCAATGTCCGTGAGTGGCTCAGCAGTGCCAGGCTGTGGGTGTGGTAGCTGTAGAGCGTGTGAGTATTTTTAGGGCCTTGTTCTGTATGGTCTGTAGAGTGTTGTAGTGTGTTTTGGTGAGGTTAGAAGCCCAGGCAGGGCTTGCATAATTCATCACTGTACGTATGTATTGTTTGTATACTGTGGTGATGGTTTCTTTGTTGTGTCCGAATGTTGTATGGGCAAGTGACCTCCAGGCACTGAGTCTTGGTGTTACTTTAATGTTTGTGATGTGTTGTTTAAATGACACTGATGTACTGTATGTTAAGCCGGGTACACACACGCGAACAGAACACCGTATCGTAACAAGGCCGTGTTGGGCAACGAAGATAGGGGTAACAAGGTGTGGAAATGATGAGTTCGTAACCGAACCTCGTCGCGTCATTAGCTGTCATGCGTCCCACCTCTAACAGTGGGAGTCAGTCCGTGTTGGAGGTTGTTCTCACAATGGCAAGTTTACCTGTCGCAGCTGCCGCGTATATTTATATACATTATCATACAGTGAAGAGGAGAAAGGAAAGAAAATGGGGGCAGTCACAGTGGTACATTACTCTAAAAACCTGTTATATATATTTTTGTTTAGGGACCAGCCTCATACTGATTACTGAGCAGACTCGGCGTAGCGGCTGTACCCAGTTGATAGGTGTCGGACACACGTCCCGTCCACACATTGCGTAACCTCACCCTGTAACATCGTTTGATGCGACGCGCAAAAACCGACAATTGGTGGATCGGTAGCGAAGCTCAACGCATAACATATATGTTCGCTCGGTTGTTACCAGTGACGTTACGAGGTCCCGTCCACATAGGCGTTTTTGTTACACGACGGGGTTAAGTTACGATGTTCTGTTCGCGTGTGTACCCGGCTTTACACCAAGGATTTTGTGTGTGTGTGGTAGGGGAGTGTTGTTTGTGGTGAGGTGTGGGATGTGAATGTTCTGCTGTCCAGTTTGTGAGAAGAGTCACTGTAGATTTGGCTGGGGCTAGTTTGAGCCTGTTTGTGGTGAACCATTCGTGCAGTGTTGAGGTAAGGTTGAATGATGTGTGCAGCTGTGTTTGCGTTTTGGTGCGTACGTGTTATATCATCTGCATAGCAAGCTATGTGTATCTGTGGTGTGTAGGGTGCGGGTACGTCGTGTATGTATAGGTTAAAGAGTGTAGGGGTCAGAAGACTGACCGGCAAATGTTACGTGTGCACATCTGCCTGCTAAGTAGTTTGCCAGCCATCGTTTTCTTATTGTGCATGTTTGAGTATTTTGTTTGTGAGGTTGTGGCGGGGGATGGCATCAAAAGCTCTGCTAATGTCTAGTGTGATTAGGATTGTTCTGTGTGGTGGCCTAGCTGAATTCATGCCATCGAAAACTCTCTGTGTAAGGTCTGTAAGAAGGGTGTTTGTGGAGTGTAGTGGCCTAAAGCCATGATGTGACTGGGCTAGGGGAATGTAAGGTGTGACTTGTTGTACTATCAGTCGTTCAGTGACTTAAGAAGGGGTGCAGAGGAGTGTGATGGGGCGATGTGACGAGGGTAACGTGGAGTCTTTGCTGGGTTTAGGGTTAGTGATGATATTGCCATGCTTCAAGATGTTGGGTATTATGTTGTGTGAGTAGCTGTTGTTTGATATGTTGGCGAGTGCTTGTATGCCTTGTGGTCATAGGTGTTTAAGGTGAATGTTGCTTATGTTGTCTGGTCCACCGGCAGATGAGTGCTTGAGGTTGTTAATGACGTGCTTCGTCTGGTTATAAGTGAAAGGTGCGTAGTCTGAGTTTGTGGGGAACTGTCGCTTACGTCGGATGATACGCCGGTCTTTGGGATGGTGGTTTAGATGGCTGACTTGTGAAAAGTGATTGATGACAGTGCTTGTTGTTTGAGGGTATGGTGTCTCTTTGTTGTGGTTACGTATATATGTATGTATGCAAGAATGTATGCATGTATGTAATCATGTATCTATGAATGTGTATGTAGTTTTACCGATAAGAAAATAGAAAAATATACATATATATATTATGTACACTCGCTGCAGAGTGTATCGGTGCACTGTGGGTCCGATGTCATCGGGAATGATTCGACCATGTGGCAGTGATAGCCCGTTAAGACCTGTATATATTATAACATTTACGGCCATTGCCTACTCATTATGAAGGACATAAGAGGTATCTGATATAGCAGTTATCTATCGTCAGAGATGCCTGCGTGTGAGAGGACAGAATCGCAATTTCCAGTTTCCTTTGTTCAGTGTGTCATAATATTTAACACATATTCTGCACCGATACTCTCAGGAGCGAGTGTACATGTTGTAATGACACAATACACATGTATCAATAAATTCACATACAAAATGCATTACAGTACATAACATATATATGTATCATTAGCATAAACCTGAAAACGCACGTACAATAAATGCCAACTATCATTCACTCAGGGTAGATGGCTGCGTTCGCTGGACAGCCATGCTGACATTCCATGATTGTTCAACAAGGGTTAATTGGGGCCTTGTTGCCCCTAATTCATAATGCAATACAAATGACTCACATTCCACTAATCTGTTATAGTTCCTGTTTAGAATTTAGTCCAAACTAGTACTAATGGCACCATTTCTTTACGATTTTTGGGTCAATATATCAAGGATGTCTTATATTTACATTTCCATATGGTTTAATTTGTACTGATAAAATGTAGTCTTGTATTTTTGGTATAATTTTCTTCCCTAGGGTTAACTCTGGTTAGCCTATGTATGTATGTATGTCATGTGCACATGATCCATTACCTATGGTTACGTGTATACCTATGTATGCATGTACGTAGTGTCATGTGCACATAATCCATTACCATTATGTATCTATCTATGTGTCATGTGCACATAATGATCCATTGACTTCGGTTGTCTCTATATATGCATGTACGTATTTATATGTAGTCATGTGCATATGATCCAATAACTTTATGTACGTAGGTACGAACTGCACATAATGATCCACTGACTGGTTACGTCTGTATGTATCTAAGTAGGGTATAACGATTAATTACCCCTGGTTAGGTATGTATGTATGTATGCAGTGTCATGTGCACATAATCCATTACTTTGGGTTACTTATGTCATGTGCATATGACCTTTGGTTACGTACATATGTATGTAAATATGTATGTAGTCATGTACACTTAGTGATCCATTACCTTTGGTTACGAATGAATGTATACTGTATATGTATGTAGTGTCATGTGCACATAATCCATTACTTTGGGTTACGTATGTCATGTGCATATGACCTTTGGTTACGTATATATGTACGTAAATATGTATGTATGTAGTCATGTACACTTAGTGATCCATTACCTTTGGCCACGTATGTATGTATGTACGTATGTATGTAGGTAGGCAGGTAGTCATTGTACATAACGATCCATTACCTTTGGTTACGAATGAATGTATACTGTATATGTATGTAGTGTCATGTGCACATAAGCCATTAAGCTGATAAGGGCGATAACCTTATAACCTTATATTTGTCACTTTAGATAAGTACAAGCAATATGCGCAAATTAGACATCAGGAATGACTAATGAACTCAGTAATAGCTCACTGTGACACGACGATAACAAGCCACTCCATTGGCCAATTCTTGACGCCCATTACACACATAATTAACCGTAAAAAGTTATTTAAATGAAGCATGACAACAAATATTTCATATTATTTCATAACACAGTTTGTATAGTTTTTAAGAATTACTACATTCAGACGAGAGTAAGCCAGCCTGAGTCAGAAACGTAATGAGCTATGTTCCGAAACGGTAGCACGCTGGACCCCTGAATGCTGAGCCACGACGATACTCAGTTGTCAGTGAGATGTGCACCACAGCACGACGAGGTGATGGAGCGGGTGGCCTCGAGTCATCTGTCCGCAGTTGTACGTTGTCGTTTTTTAAAGGCTCCAACATGCTTGCATGTGTCGGCCTTGGTGACAAACATACATACATAACCAGTTAATTGACCATTATGCACACGTGACACTACATACATACATATACATACATGCATACGTAACCACACTACATACATACATATACATACATGCATACGTAACCACACTACATACATACATATACATACATGCATACGTAACCACACTACATACATACATATACATACATGCATACGTAACTACACTACATACATACATATACATACATGCATACGTAACTACACTACACACATACATATACATACAAGCATACGTAACTACACTACATACATACATATACATACATGCATACGTAACTACACTACATACATACATACATGCATACGTAACCACACTACATACATACATGTACATACATGCATACGTAACTACACTACATACATACATATACATACATGCATACGTAACTACACTACATACATACATATACATACATGCATACGTAACCACACTACATACATACATATACATACATGCATACGTAACTACACTACATACATACATGCATACGTAACTACACTACATACATACATATACATACATGCATACGTAACCACACTACATACATACATATACATACATGCATACGTAACTACACTACATACATACATATACATACATGCATACGTAACTACACTACATACATACATATACATACATGCATACGTAACTACACTACATACATACATATACATACATGCATACGTAACCACACTACATACATACATATACATACATGCATACGTAACTACACTACATACATACATATACATACATGCATACGTAACTACACTACATACATACATGCATACTTAACTACACTACATACATACGTAACTACACTACATACATACATATACATACATGCATACGTAACTACATACATACGTAGCTACACTACATACATACATATACATACATGCATACGTAACTACACTACATACATACATATACATACATGCATACGTAACTACACTACATACATACATATACATACATGCATACGTAACCACACTACATACATACATGTACATACATGCATACGTAACTACACTACATACATACATATACATACATGCATACGTAACCACATTACATACATACATATACATACATGCATACGTAACCCAAGTTAATGGCTCATTATGTGCACATGACACTATACATTTGTACATACATACGTAACCAAAGGTAATGGATCGTTATGTACACATGACCCTACCTACATACATACATAACCACCAAAGTCAGTGGATAAATATGTACACATGACACTAAATACGTATGTGCGTATATACATGTATACATCATACATACCGGTACGTGACCAAAGGTAATGGATCATTATGTACACATGACTACATATATACATACATATACACATAATCAAAGGAAATGGATCATTATGTACACATGAGTACATACATATTTACATACATACGTAACCAAAGGTAATGAGTCTCCATAAGTAACCAAAAGTAATGGATTTGGTGCACATGACACTGCATACATACGTACATACAAACCATGTGCACATGATTTATTAACTCTGGCTACGTTTGAAGGTGTGTGTACTACAGGTATTGAGGACATCACTCATGGTGCCAAACTTGGTGAAATGGAGTATATATAGTAACACATTCTGATCTTTTGAATACGTTAAAAACACATTCTGATCTTTGAGTAACACATTATTAACATTTTCCGATCTTTTCAGTAACAAATTATTAACATATTACTTTGAGTGACATTATTAACACATTCCGATCACTGAGTAACACATCAACACATTCCAGTCTTTTCAGTAACATAGTGACACATCCCAGTCTTTTCAGTAACACACCTGTAAAACGTTCTGATCCTTTCAGTAACAGTATATATTAACACATTGATCTTCTGAGTAAGGTACAGTACAAGTCACATGCTAGTAACACATTCTGATCTCTGAATAACACTAATAACACACGCCGATCTCCTGAGTAGCACTGTCGTAACACACTGTTCTTCTGCCCCCATCTGCATAACACACTCCAACACGTAATCATGTACCTGTAAGTGATGGCAACAATTAGTCGGGTAGGGGCAAGTATATACTGACGCTGTTTTCAGAAGAGTAAACCCCCGCTTTCCCAAACCCCACTAGACCAGATCTATCTATCTATCTATTGCCAGACGCCATAATCCCGTACGGGGTGGCCATTTGACTCTGAGTTATTTGTTTTACAGGGAGGGGCACTAACCCTCCACCAACCCACTTGACAGGTAGGGAGCACGTATGGTTTGGTTATATCGTTACCTCCCAGCGTTGTAAATGGTTTCTTGGCTAACAGGAAACCATTTGGCTTGTCACTCAATGTAAAGCCACCTGTAACGGAAAGAAAAGCATTAAGTAGTGACAGGAAAGATGGGAGAAATAGGAAGAGAGGAGGGCAGGCACAGAAAAAGAATGATAAAGGCTAAGGAAGAAATAGGCAGCACTACATCAAGTGAGTGGATGATGGTCGCCACCACCTACCACTAACTAGACCAGATACCAGGTTTAAACTCCCACATACATGTACTGAAGCTGTTTTTACTACACTAAACCCTCGCTACACCAGACATGGGATTTAATGGAAGCTTTGAGATCCCTGGACAAACCATTGTACATACCAGATAGCCTGTTAAATGGGACACACCAAGTGGACCAACTGAACGACTCTGGGCCCACCGCACACTTTTTCATTTAACATACACTACCAGTTACATGGGACGTAGGACACACTGATGCTGCTGGCGTTTCTTCCCTAATATTTGAGCTAGTCATGAAGAAGAGCAATGCAAGGGTGTGAAATTATGGGCCAAGTCAGTGTAAAATGGAAATAGTTATCATTTTCTTGTACTAGAACCTGCTACTTCTCTAATTTTCTTTTATGTTTGAAATCCCAGGGGGGGACCATCAGACCTACCAGATTATCAGCTTCATCAGGTTGGAAAGAATGTAAAGCAGTAGTACTGTCCTATTCTGGCACTAAGCTACATGAAAGTTAAGAGTACATAACAATGTAAGATTATTAGCTGCAAACGGAAAGTGTCCCCAGTAATTAGAGCAAGTTAACATTTGTCACTTGACCTCGAAACATAAGCATTAAAAACCGCCTTACTCCTATTTACCTCCTGCAACATATTTATTATCAGCAACTAGCACTGGCACACTTAATGCTAACAACTAGTTGGAGGGATGCAGCTATGTAGGAGAGGGCAGGCACATTGCAGGGACAGGGCGACGTGAGCGGAGGATGAGTTGGAGAGGGGACAGCCAAATGGCACAGGACAGGGCGACGTGGAGGTGTCTGTGCCCATCCTCTATGGCTCCGGGATTAAGGTGCCTGGCAATAAATAAGATAATGTCAGAAAATCAGCTGCAAGTAGACAGAAAGTGTAATTGGAAAAGGAAAACATTTCAAAAATACCCATCAATAGCAGAGAACTATTAACTATCCAAAAACAACAATATTTCCCCCCTAAAGAACAAATCCTAGTTATCTTATTAACTTATAGATTAGTAAGTAGAATAATGGGAGTAAATTACAGTGGTAAAAAAGGCCAAATCAGAGCAGGAATTTCTTGTCTAAAACTTTAAGTACAAACCCTCAAAAACCGACAGCCATTAATCACATAAAGCAGCAAATTCCTTTACCATACTTTTATTTTAGTTACCTCCACCAACTTATCTAACATTAATAAGTATAATAAATTGTGTAAATAGCCTGTGATGAGGAAAAAACAAAGTTATCTCAGAATACTTGCTATGGCAACGTCCTTTGGTATCTGGTCTCACAATATAACCACTCATCAACCTATCTATCTATCTATTGCCAGACGCCATAATCCCGTACGGGGTGGCCATTTGACTCTGAGTTATTTGTTTTACAGGGAGGGGCACTAACCCTCCACCAACCCACTTGACACGTAGGGAGCACGTATGGTTTGGTTATATGGTTACCATCCAGTGTTGCACGGCTGGATTAAGCATGTGGGAGGCCCGGGGCCCGCTTGGAAGGGAGGCTCCCTTTCCAACTCCCCCAATGGCATAAACCACAGACTGGTAACCTAAACCCTAATATATAAATAGGACACTTTTAGTTAGGAAATACTGAACGGGGACTATTCATCCAATGCTGTAATATGTAATGCATAAATACGAAATGAAATGAACACAAGTTGCTCTGGTGGGAGGCCCCCTCTTGGTGGGTGGCCCGGCCCCCCCCCCCCCTAATCCGGCGGTGCAGTGTTGTAAATGGTTTCTTGGCTTGCAGGAAACCATTTGGCTTGTCACTCAATGTACAGCCACCTGTAACGAAAAGAAAAGCATTAAGTAGTGACAGGAAAGATGGGAGAAATAGGAAGAGAGGAGGAGAGGCACAGAAAAAGAATGATAAAGGCTAAGGAAGAAGTAGGCAGCACTACATTATGTGAGTGGATGATGGTCGCCACCACCTACCACTAACTCATCAACCTAAAATCCAAAAATGCCTTTGTATACTTATATCCTAGGTCTCTCCATTACCTTTTCTAACATTAATAAGCATAATTAATGTAAGTAAATTATTCATGTGGTCAAAATGTGATCAGAATAGAAAAATTACCAAGGCAACCATCTTCTGTGTACCTCTCACAATAAATCATCACATAATACACCAAGATTATCTTCACATATATCCTACAAATCTCCATTCACTTCTCAAACATTAGTAAGCATATCAGTGTGCGCAAAATACATCTAAGTAGCAGAAGAGAACGGGATAAAGAGTAACTTCTATCTATCTATCTATTGCCAGACACCATAATCCCTTAAGGGGTGGCCATTTGACTTTGAGTTATTTGTTTTAAGGGGAGGGGCACTAACCCTCCACCAACCCACTTGACAGCACGTATGGTTTGGTTGTTTGGTTACCACCCAGCGTTGTAAATGGTTTCTTGGCTTACAGGAAACCATTTGGCTTGTCACTCAATGTAAAGCCACCTGTAACGGAAAGAAAAGCATTAAGTAGTGACAGGAAAGATGGGAGAAATAGGAAGAGAGTAGGGCAGGCACAGAAAAAGAATGATAAAGGCTAAGGAAGAAGTAGGCAGCATTACATCAAGTGAGTGGATGATGGTCGCCACCACCTACCACTAAATAACTATACTGTTTTTACACTAACTTGGCTGAGATATGTGTCCTTTGCAGCATATTTCACACAGCTTAATGATAGAAAAAGACAATTCTACGGCTCTACATCCATTCCATAGCACTTCTTCGTGACTGGCACCGTATTCTTGGGTTAATCTCTCGTTAAAACCCAGTATTCAAGGCGGAGATGTGACAATTTTCGGACAAGTTATGGTACAAAGGGTATAATCACTTAAATCCCCTAACCATACTCACCTCTTTCTTACCTCCATTAACTGATTTCACAATAGCTGAATAGACAAGCTGTGCCAGTAAGTAGGTCAAAGGTGGAATTAGAGATGGGGACTTAACAACTTTCTTAGACTTCACCTCACAATAACACCAATTATATCCTCAATCAATCCTAATTTCCACTTACTTATAATTACCAGTAAACAGGAACGTGTTCATAAAATAGCTGCAACTAGAACAAACTTAAAATCTATCTATTCCTGTCAATAATTTATCACAAAACACCAATTTCTTTACCATACTCTCATCCTTCTTATCCCTATTATATAACATTTAACATGAATAACAGAAAAAGGTGAATAAAGAGGCTGTAACAAGGTAGAAAAATGGATCAGGATATCAAGATAACTTTCATCACCTCACAGTAACACAATTTCATCTTAAAACATAAAAATTCCCTTAACATTTATATCCTAGTTATCTCCATTTGCTTATCTAACACTAGCAGGCATATTATTGTACATAAATTACCCGCAAGAAGTCAATATATACAGACTTATAGGTGGATAATTATCTACACTTTCTTACATTTATTCTCATAAAAACACGAAGATTTCCTTAACTGAAATCTAAGAGTGTTTCCCAAACTTTAACATCTGCCGGAACGCTTCTCAATCGCTGTTGCTTCTTGGCGCGCGCGCGAAAACACACAATTTGTCATTTCTTGGCGCGCGCGCGAAAACACAATCGCTGTCGCTTCTTGGCGCGCGCGCGAAAACACACAATTTGTCATTTCTTGGCGCGCGCGGGAAAACACACACACACACACTTAATGATGTGAATCAACTGAAAATCATTGCATAGCTTCGTCATTCTTAGTCTTCAGTGTGATGTATGGGCTTGCTTTTGGTGACAAAGACTATCTGAAAGGATGCTTGTTAGTTGCAGGCGCTTTATCAGGTTGTGGATCAAACTTGTGTATTTGTTTTTAGTGGCAATATAGCGTGAGAAACCAGCTTCACACCTATACGGTGTTGCAAATGGCATCAGATGTTTCATTGCTCGTTTTGTAATATCAGGATACTCGTGCAAGAGCTTTGCCCAAAAGATAAGCAGCGAGTCTTTATCAAATGTTGTTCTGAGCGTTTGATCTATTAAAATTTAAATCAGCTGCTAATTTTCCTTCACAGACAGGGTTTGTCCTATTACAGAACCAGAATCCATAAATGGACAGAGGGTCTGCCTGCCTGAGAAATTATTCCCTCAAAGTATTACTTAATTGCCTTAAATGGTGAACAATGCATTCTCCTGAACTTCCATCCAACTGCAAGGAATTTTTAGTCAGGAACAGATGAAGAGTTGGAAAACATTCACTTTGTTTTGCCTTTGCACAATCAACCTAAAAGTTTACTTTGAGAAGATTCAATTTTGTCCTGAACCTTCAGTATGTCACATCTGAGCCTTGCAATGACAAGTGCAGTTCATTTAGTTTTAAAAACATCTGTACAGTAAGATAGCCGTTTCACTGACCAGACTTCGTCACTATTTAACAGAGAAAAGCTGTTTCCTGTAAGAAAGATCACTCATCTTTCGTATCACACACACGTGAAAGAATTTTGCCGCGGGATAACCAGCGCACCTCCGTGTGCAGTAACTAAGCACTATGACTGGGCCCCATCTCCTAGCAGTGCCGTACGCAGCTGCGAATTTCGTGGTCTAGCTCTGATGAAATTTACCACCTTGAATACCTCATCCAGCATAACTTTAGTTCGCATGGCATCTTCATTACTGCAAGTGCACGTCTATTAAGGCAAGTGTCTGCCTGATGGAGCAACGTTTCTAATAAGAGCCAAAACACCTTTTACTGGGCCTGTCATTGCTTTTGCACCATCAGTGCAAACGGCTGTTATCTAATTATACTAAGTAGATAAACGTAAGTCAATTACCTGTATCCTGTATATGGGAAGGAAGGGAACTGGTGCGGTGCAGCATCCTTGCCGGGACGAAATACAGGTTTCTCCCTTCAGATGGGGACGTAACCTGAAAAGCAGTCAACAATTTTACACCATAAAACAATAAAACTTCCTGACCATTCTAACCTCTAAACAATATTAACTTGTCTAAATTTAACAAGTGCAATAATGTAGCTAACTTGGTTGAAAATGGTTGAAATCAAAGCCAAGTACGTGGGACGCCGGCCTCTTAGGCGTCTGTTCATCCATCACCATTTACCATCTCAAAACACCAATAACCCTTATGATACCTCATTCAAAGTTATCTCTATTACCTTTACTAAAACTAGTAACAGGAATAAAGGGGGCAAAACATGTGTAAGTAGTCAAAAACTTGAATTAGGACGGATACTTACGAAGCCAATTCTTCGGCGTCCCCAGCCCCCAATCTCATCAATTATCTGAAAAGCGTCACCATTAAACTATTTCCCTACCATACCCACCTCCAAGTGATCACCAATAGCCTACCTAAAATCAGTAAATAAAGTAATGCTTGCAAATTAACTGTGACTAATAAAAGAAGGTGAATTAAAGTCGGATGCTTACCACGCTGTCCTGTCCTCTCAAAATGGCGTCGGGATCTGCTTGGCATTCATAAAATGTCCATTAGCAACTTACTATTAACCGAAAAAGACTTGTTTGGTCCAATTTTTTCCAGTTTAATATTTCCCAACCTTGGTTGCAGTGAAAGAAAAAATATAAAAAGATAAAACATTCTTATCCACGCGCACCTGCTGAATTTTGGCGCCAACCCGCCGATTTCAAAAGCTCAAAGTTTGCTTTACTCATTTCACTTTAAACAGCCCAAAACTGCCATCTGTATATCTAGACCGATGAGTCTCAGTTTTCTGGTGAAGACCCTCTGTCCACTTGCTGAATTTCACCAATTTTGTGTGGAGACCACAGCTGAGACGGGTACTCCAGTTTAGGGAGGCCAGGGACTTCCAAATTGGTAATAGATGATCATTCTTACATTTTTTCTTTTCTTTAATCTAACGTAAATCTCAGGATGATAATTCTTGCATTTTTCTTATCTAATGTAACAATCTACGCTAATCTACCATTAACAACCCACACTAATCTAACGTAACTGAACCTACACTAATCTGACATAACCCTTTCGCTGCGCTTTATGACTATAGTCCTATGAATTATTCCCTTTCACTTCGGAATACGAGTGTAGTCGACGGCCATCAGGAAACGATTTGAACTGACCGCGGTTTACTGCAACAGCGTCCCGTTCGTGAGCCCTCAGACGGGTGGCGTTTAGTACTACTGGCGAGGATGAGGTTGCAATCATGTGCTCGTGGCTACACATGTATTTTCTGTGCCGACTCAAGCTGCATGCAAGAGGATAATGAGTAATCGAGGAAGAAGAGACACAGGCCCAGAGAAGAGGGAGGAAGGAAATGAAGAAAATATGGAACCCACACAAAGTAGGAGGTACAACAACGCGGACTCATAAACATTTGTGACGTCAACATCCTGGTGCATTGTGGGTTAGCGCGGGGAAGTGTAAGATCACCAGGTTCCTGTGTATTTATTTTGGTTTGGTATGTGGGTGAATATTTTCAGATTCTGGAGACTTATACGTGGTGTGTGTACTTGTCTCGTAACAAATAACAATGCCACACTTTTGCTGCTTTGTCGGCTGTGGAAATAAGTCCAATAAACACCCCAGTCTCTCCTTTTATGGTACTGAAGATCCCAAGTCAGGGAGAAGCAGGAAAGAAATTAACTGCAGAAAGGAGAAAATTATGGTTAGCAAGGATAGCTCGTGCCAAGACCTCAAAGCCTGACATGTGGAAGGTCTGCAGGAAGCACTTTATAACAGGTAATTAAATCTTTATACATAGTATGATCAATCAGTGAAGAAAGTAACACAGACGTCAAAGTTTTCCTTGTCTGCTTTGCCACAGGCCCTGGTAATACAGTCCAGTATTATTATCTCTGTGCAAGATAGATTTTGACTGTAGTAAAAAAAGTAGGAGTTAAGGGGAGGGAGCTTCTGGGGTTGGTGATAATTGAGGAAAAAAAATAAAGTATAGAGCAGGGTAACGTGTTAATAAGTAGTAGTGTGAGTGTGAAGGTGGGGAAGTAAGAAAAGGTGGTGTAAAGTTAATTTTTGGGAGTAGTGAGGGAGGACAAGTGCCATCAGACTGCTGTTTCAGGTCTGTCAAAAGACTAAAGTTGTAATGGAGTGAAACGAAGGCATCTGTAGATTGAAGTAGGTGGATTGGGGTGGAATGGTGGAAGGTACACTCAATAAAGTGGAAGTTGTGGAGAGAAAGCTTGTGGGAATAATGGGGGCCTATAGTGAGAGAGGAATGTGTTAAAAAATGATGAATGGGGGTAAAAGAGGAACTGAATGGGTGAATGCAGTAGAATAAGTGAAATAGTGGGATTGCTGGGTGGGAGCTGTGTGTGGATAATCGGGTTCGTGTTTCCTATTAAACTGGAGTGTTGGTGGGGGAAAGTACAGACACCTGTAAGTTAAAGGAGGTGGGTATTGGGGTAGAGTGGACATGTGAAAAGTGATAACAGGGATGAAAAAGAGGAAATAAGTGGGTGGTAGGTGTTAAATGTGAAAAAAAGTGAGATGGCAGGTGGATGCTGTTTAAGGTAATTTGGTTTGGATTTGCAAGAACTAAAATTGTATTTGGAGGAAGTGGAAGCATCTATGAATTAATGTGGGTGGATAGGAGGGTAGTGGGGTAAAAGGTTTAGTCAGTAAGGTGGAAGTTTAGGGGAGAGAGCTTGTGGAAGTAGTGGAAATTGAGCTGGGAAGTAGGGTGGTGAGTTGGAAATGCATTTTTTGTGAGCTGGAGAAATGGGTGCATGTAGAGGTAGGGAAATGTGCTAAAAGGTGATGAATGGGAATAAAAGGGAGAAATGAATGGGTGGATAAGGTAATTGGAAAAGTGAGGTGGCTGGCTTGGTGTTATGTGTGGTGATTTTGGGTTCGGGTTTTTCAAGATCTGGATTTATGGTGGGTTGAAAGTGCTGTAGGATTAATTAATAGGAGTGTAGTGCAGAAAAAAGTGTACCAGGAAAGGAAAAGAATGGTAGATGAAGAGAAGGTTATGTTGGGGTTACGATTGTGTGTGTGTTGTGGGAATGGTGAGCTTGAAAAAGCATTTTTTATTTTTTAGACCTGTGGCAGGGTGTTGGCTGCTTGTAGTGGTGGGAGAATAGGTAGAATGGGTAGTAATAAAGGTAAAAAAGATTAGAAAAGGTGGAAGAGTGCAGTAGGATGAGTATTTGGCTGAAATGGGGTAGAATGGGTACTGTCGATTCATGGGTTCGGGTTATTGGCAGGAAACTAAAGTTGTTGTGGTGGGGGACAGAAGCATTTGTAAATATTGTTGAATGAATGGAGGGGTGGGACAGGTGGTGGTGCACCCAAAAAGGTGATAGTTGAGGGGAAGGATGTGTAACTGTTATGGAGAATTGGATTTTGTGTTCAGAAATGCCAACTACTGTAAGATAAGAATCATGAATATAAAAACAAATACTGAACTACTATCTAATAACTATAGAAACCACATAATACAGTAGAAGTCCTATTTTTCGGCATCTATGGGACCAGGCTAGTGCTGAAAAATCAAAATTGCCAAATTATCAAAAACCCTACCCACTCAATACCTTATATGTTTCGGTGAACACTATCATCACCACTCATATCATTACAAATGTGTTTGGAGAGAGTACTGTATACTGTTTGATACTGTACAATACTGTAATGAATACAGTACTATACATGAATATGAAAAAGAAATTAGTGAACATACTGTATATAAATGTAATGGTACAGTAGGCCTACAAGTTCACATGCACTTACCTAAACTTATAGTAGGTTCCTTAATTACATATGTACAATAGAAGGGGTTGATTGGACTCTGCTACTGCTGGAAGAAGTCCCCAGCAGTAGAGGGTCCTCATGGAGAATTTCAAGACTGACGAAAAAAATCGGAAAATCTGCTGAATGATCAGAGATTTTCGTAAATGGGACTATTTCTCAAAACTGCCGAAATGTCAGATTTGCCGGGGAATTGGATGCTGAAGAATTGGACTTTTACTGTAATATTGTTTGTGTTTTGATATGAATAATATCCAAACAAAAATAATCTTCACCTTAACCAGCTTTGCAGTCACAGTGTGCTGTTACTACCACACCATCATGTGACGTCATGAATGTAGTGCTGCCTACTTCTTCCTTAGCCATTATCATTCATTTTCTGTGCCTGCCCTCCTCTTTTCCTATATTTCCCATCTTTCCTGTCACTTCTTGTTGCTCTTCTTTCCTTTACAGGTGGCTTTACATTGAGTGACAAGCCAAATGGTTTCCTGTAAGCCAAGAAACCATTTACAACACTGGGTGGCAACCATATAACCAACCCATACGTTCTCCCTACGTGTCAACAAGTGGGTTGGTGGAGGGTTAGTGCCCCTCCCCGTAAAACCAATAACTCAAAGTCAAATGGCCACCCCTTACAGGATTATGGTGTCTGGCAATAGATAGATAGATAGACCATTCAGACCTAGCTGTCTCTGATTGTGTACGACACTACGGCAAAACGATGATCTGTATTTAACGATCTTTGTTCGGTAAAAGCCATGACACCTGGGAAATTGCCGAACAGCATGGTGTTTTGCTTTAATGAACTATCGGCTTTAACATCAGGGGTCTGGTACCAGTTAGTTCATTAAATCGAGGGTGTGCAGCACTGTATACAGTATATATATACTGTATACCATCTTCATCATCCTGTATACAGTAGAACCCCGGAATTCGTACACAATTCTTTCCTGGAGGCTGTACGAGTTGCGAATTGTTTGAAAACCGAATCATTTTTTTCCATAAGAAACAATGTATTTTGCATTAATCTGTACATAAAACCTTTAAAATAAAGACATATACTCTGTAGATTATATACATAAAAATTTCACTGCATCTTACCAGTCCTGAGGAGAGCTGATGGCTTAAGTGGATGCATATGGAGAGGAGGAGGAGGGGTTTTAGTTTTTGGAAGGGGAGTCACCTTCCATGAAAACTGTAGGAAACTGCCCTTCTGGTGTTTTTTCTCTTTTCTGTCTCTTTGGATGAGGAGATGCTTGGGGCTGGGGAGATGCTTGGGGTTGGGGCATTTCTGTTCTCACTGCTTTCCTTTTAGCTCCAGCTGACTCACTGATCTTCTTAGGGCCCATGATTATGTACATTTTTCTAACGAAAATATGTAATTTGTCACAGTGTTTAATGGAGCTTGTATGACTGATGCATAGCTGTCGGAAGACAAAGCGAGGAAGGACACTAACCAGCTTGTGGTAAGCACAGGCTGGTCTACAGTATGTCTGCCATAACTTAGCTTCTTTCCACTTCATTGCAAAGTAAGACAGTATACGTAACTAAGGTTGTACAGCCCTTCCATAGCACTTCTTTGTAACTAGCACCATAATCTAGTGTTAATCTCTTGTTACAGCTTATTTTTCTATAACAGCAATAGTATGGTTCTACACCATTTCCATAGCACTTTATTATGACTTGCTCCATATTCAATTGTTAATCTCATGATACTGATCAAAATGCAAGATGGAGATGGCAGTTTTAGGCCAAGATAAGATAGGCAGAATACATATAGGCCTGGTTAGAGTGAATAAGCAAAGTTGCACTGAGTAAGAATAACAAAAGTTCATAATTCTATCACCTTTGTACTTATTATTTCCTTGTTTCTGGATCCTACATAACCCTGTCTTTAAGTGGAAAAAAGGGCCAAGAAGATGGTAATGATGATTGTGATTTTAATGGTGATGATGATGCTGATGTTTCTCCCTAAAGAGAATAATATATGAGAATAATAATTTCTTTCTGATCACCTTTAGCATCTTCCAATATCTTTAGCATCTTCCAGTACTGTATGATAGACAGCATATGAATATTGCCATTTGATTATGGTCTCGTCAGCTTAGGAGACTTCCTGGTACTCATACTCATTTATTTAATTTGCACAGTACATTACACTCAAATATACAGTGGTATTGTAATAACCGAACTGAAACTTAACAAATTAATCACTGGTCTGACCAAGATTCGATCTCAGACCCTCGTGCTTGATACACGCACACGTTACCACTGAGCCAAAGAGAGGGTCCCCTCTTTGCATCTAGGCAGTGCGGGCTTTTATACACCCCGTTACAGTATGTCATTCATGTCTTTATTATTGATGTATACTGCTTACATAACATAAAGAATATTGATGTCTTTTTTTCAAAAGTGAACTAGTAAGGAAGAGGTGCTAAAAGGCATCCCAAGCTAAGAATACAGTACTGCCCTTGTGGCCAGAGTCTTGTGGGCTTAAGAGACTTTTTGACATCTCTGTCAGCCTAATGTTTTCTTTTATGTTTTATAATTTTAATATGGATATTGTTTGCATACAAGACAGTGTGAAGATGCTCTGTTTAGCTGTTAGTTATACCATAAAATTATTCCCTTGTACAAAGGAAAAGGGGAAAAAGAAGTGTGTGGTAATCATAGGGGCATTTGTCTTCTTAGTATAATAGGAAAAGTGTATGGTAGGATACTTATAGACAGAGTTAGAGAAAGAACAGGGAAATTATGAGAGAGGGGGGTGTGAGTTGGGAGCGGGGCAGTGAAATGGCGGGGGACAGGGCGACTTGGAGGCGATTTGTTTTTGGCCACCCTAAACGGGATTGAGGCGTCTGGCAATAGATAGATAGATAGATTTCTGTAAATCACAGAGTTAATCAAGTAAGTAATGACAATCCTGCATATAACCAGAGTTTGCAGATGTATGTCATTGTGTTGTAAGTGTACAGTATAGCACTGTACTATGTTTTTTTGCTTAATTTTTCCAGTTGGATACAATATTTTGTATATATGCTGTACAGTATATCAGGCATGTTTAATTATGAATGACTGTGTATGACAAGACTTATGTAACTACCCTGTACTGGTGTGTGACAAGAAAAAGATGTTGATCAGTAGTTACGGTACCAGCTTTTCCTCTTAACACCTTTGGTCAGGTGACATTTTTATTGTATTCTTGCTAAAACTAGACAAATTTATTAATGCAGCATATTTTAACCTTTGGCAAAGGGCTGAAGGTATACGTTGTTTGCCTTCCACTGTGAAAAAGTGTTGCCTTGGCTAAATAACATCATCTAGGGCTAGCAGAAACATAAAGTACATCACTGGAGTGAAAGTGTTAATAGGTAATGATATTATTGCAGGTTGTGGATGATGGTGAGCCTGACCGTCTGTATAGCGTAATTGATGTGGAGTGCCGAGGACATGACCCAGCGGTGCTACCATCATACCTCACCTTCCTCTCCACCGCTGCATCTCACCTCGGAAGTACAGTTCAGGACATGTTAGTTCAACCTACTTTTTGTCTTATTAACCATATGTGACACATCAGGCTTTAAATATGAGATGTAGTTGGGGTTTATTGCATACAGAATACCATTCAAGTGTGAGTGATATAATGACTCTTGCTTTAATTATCTAAATTAATTAGCCCATCCCAGGCCCCTGTGCTCCTGATGGGGGAGGAGAAGATTGCATAACAGAGACATAGGTGGGTGGAGGGTTGGTCTTACTACTTTTCCACCCCTCTCTTGGCATCTCCTCATTCCAAGTGTTCCATAGCATCTCCAATTTCATATCATTTATAATTCATTGCAGCTTCTCCATCCATCCATTATGTTAAGGATCATACCTTACCCTAGCCATGTGGGAAAAAAGGTCAGTCATCATCATCATCCGGACCTCCTTTCCCACCCTAGGGCAGAGTGCACAGTAACAACGTCCAGACAGGCCAAATTTGCCCGATCCAATGGGCCACGCTTCGATTCGCTCACCATTCAAGCCCCCGATATCCTGGCTCTATCTGATATGTCAAAAACATTATGTAAATGAACTACGTCATATGTGCTTAAGTTGCAAAAATATCAGTGCAGTTTTTTTTAAGCAATCCTTTGGTGAACATAAAAAGTTGATAAATACCAACTTCCATGAATAACATCCAAAGAAACACTGGAGAATGAGGAAGCAAAACTCAGAGCCCCTAAACACACACATTCTCTCTCTCTCTCTCTCTCTCTCTCTCTTTATGTCCCCATTGTCTTGACACTGTGACCCTCTTTTACTTATGCTCATTCTATCTATTGCCAGACACCATAATCCCGTAAAGGGTGGCCATTTGACACTGAGTTAGTTGTTTTACAGGGAGGGGCACCAACCCTCCACCAACCCTGTTGACACGTAGGAAGCACGTATGGTTTGGTTATATGGTTACCACCCAGCGTTGTAAATGGTTTCTTGGCTTACAGGAAACCATTTGGCTTGTCACTCAATGTAAAGCCACCTGTAAAGGAAAGAAAAGGCATAAGAAGTGACAGGAAAGATAGGAGAAATAGGAAGAGAGGAGGGCAGGCACAGAAAAAGAATGATAAAAGCTAAGGAAGTAAGCAGCACTAC
The DNA here is from genome assembly GCF_032717465.1 of Coenobita brevimanus. Classification (NCBI taxonomy): domain Eukaryota; kingdom Metazoa; phylum Arthropoda; class Malacostraca; order Decapoda; family Coenobitidae; genus Coenobita; species Coenobita brevimanus. The sequence continues at coordinate 123,852 of NW_027642460.1, read as the reverse complement.
ATCAAGTGAGTGGATGATGGTCGCCACCACCTACCTTCCTGTTAATCATAAGTCCACTTCATTGTCTTCCACCCCAAGCCTCATTTATACGTAACCTTTCCATATGGCTTCGTCCTTTTATAGTTTGTTCTTGTTACCTTCAGATGGTTTTATTCAACATGGTAAACATATCTCTACCAACCCCCATCCTAAATCTTGCCCTAGCTGAATGTAAATGTCTTTAGGCAGAAGAAATACTGTAATACAAAAAATATGTAATCGTAGAGACTTGGTGACTAATTTTTACACACCTTCATTGTCTTTGTAACATTTTCTGGGTAGTGGATAAAGGTTGTTAGCTAAAGATAGGCAGTAGATTAGTCTTATACCTACCTTATTCAGTAGCATTGTAATTGTGGCAGTATCACCATCATTTTAGAGCAGTTTTTTTGCATTCACATAGGGTGGGAAAATGTTTAAGAAGGCTGTTGCATCTGTTTTGTGCCAAGGAGAAAGAAATCTTGAGGTAGAATTATAGGCATAAATATTGATACATTTCAATACTATAAATCAGTAGGATAAATAATGAGGTTAGTGAACAGTGAGTTTTAAAACCCAGTGGTGCAATCTGTGGTGCCCAGCAAAGTTTCAGAATGTTATGGTGGGGTCACCTAACTGTTTGACGAAAGAGTGAAGTGGTAATTTCATCTGCAGTTGTACATTCTCCCCTTACATGGTATGAGAGGAATGAGGTTGTTCAAAGCACAGGTGTTGGGTGGTGAGCGTGTCGTATCTCTACATGGGACCAATGGGGGAGGGGGCACAGTACTTCCAAACTCCTACTCTCACCTCTTTTGGTAGCTTCTTGTGAAACATGTGGAATTCATTGGTGGCATTTAGTCTCCTTTATCCCTAGGTTAAAAAAAAAGTTTCAGTAATTACAGACTTGAAAACTCAGCTTCTCCCCACCAAGGCTGTAAGCCATAAGACAAAAGTTGAATCCTCTGTGTTGTTGTTGTTGTTGTTGTGAACTTGTGACCCCAGGTTTATCTGAATGTGATCTGGGTGGACTGTAGATTGAAACTGGATTTCTCTTACAGTTCACCATCCTCTTTTAGGGGGATTGGGATGGAGTTGAGAATGTTTGAATAACCAGGCAGTTTTTGCTATGTCAGTTCCACCATGTGAAGGTATCCAGCTGCAGGATCAAGCCTCCCTGTTTAACTGAAATATAGTTTAAGAAATATCTGTATGCCTTTCCACAAGTAACTCTATAGCCCAATAGAGAAAAATATAAATCAGTATAAAAGCTTATATCTTTCACAGAGCTTGGCCCACAAAGCACATAAAACGGTGGACATTACTGAAGTCGGTGCACATCCACAAGAAACACCGAGTGCAGTATGAAGCCAGAACCCATTTCCTCACTTTATCACTCCCGCGCCTCACACAGTCTACTGCTACACCTACCTTGAGTATATCCAGCGTAATCTTCCAGAGGGTGTCGCTATGAAAGTTACCAGGGTGAGAACCATTTAAGTGTATTGTTGAAATTTGAATGTTTGATGAATGAAAGCCAGGGTGGTTGTGAACATTGTGCATCTGAGCTGAAGGTCAGGAATCATTATGCAATAAGTCCCCATTCCCCCCCCCCTACCAAGTCCAAGTAAATTACATCTGGTGGTGCAATTAGTAGAGTGCCCTGGTCAGAGCATATTGTGGCATATGCTGTGGTTGAAGTCCAGGAGATGGCCAGGGGTTTTTCTGTCATGTTGAGGCACCAGGGGCTCTGGTCTGAATTAATGGTAGCCTAATCTCAGGTCCCTACACTTGGATGAAGGCAAAATGGGATTTGTCATTTTCTTCTAGTCGTGGGGGGATTATGATTGAAGAGTTGAGAGGAAGGATGGGACTGGAGTGCATTGGTGTTGTGATGAGGAGGGATGGATTGAGATGGTTTGGGCATGGGGAGTGGATGGAGAATGACAGTTGGGTGGGGAAGGTGAGAAGAGTGAACATCTGATGTAGGGTTGTAAGAGGCAGACCGAAAAAGACCGGGGATGAGGTAATTGAGTGTGACCCCAGGGATAAGGGACTGCATAGCGAGGCACTACCCAACCCAACATTGTAAATGGTTTCTTGGTTCACAAGAAACCATTTGGCCTGTCACGTAGTGTAGAGAGACCCGAAGGCAGTACTTCACTGAGTGAGTGGATGATGGGTGCTCCCATCTGTCGTGTAAGAAAATATTATTTGGTAATGAAATTGCTGGGCATTGGAGTGCATAGCTATGGAGCGTCAGGTGCCATGTCATGAACTTTAGAGTTATGAAGTGAAGCCAGTAAACAATACATACCAGAGTGCACTAAATTAGCAGAATCATTTCTAATGCATGAGTGAAGTGCTTACTCTAACTTGTGCATACAGCCATACTTTGTATGGTTTGTTACTAACATCAGTGTATTGGATTGCAGTCAAGTAATTTATTTTTATTGCTGACATTGCCTAATATTGAATAGTTTTTGCTTTGCTAATGAGTGTATCATCCACAGCATGAACTCCAGAAGCTTCCCCAACATGTCAAACCATCATCAGAAGTGTCGGTTTGATCATCAGACGCCTGCATCATCACTGCTTCATCAGTAGGTTAGTAATGTATATATAGTTGTTGTTGTTTTAGTCCTTCATCCTGTCATGTTTTCAACTTTGGCCATTGCCCTTTTGCCTAACTGGTAACCACTATGTTCAGACAGTTTTGTGGATTTAGTAGATTGTATTGTACAAGATTACATAATGTAATTTGTGCTGAAGTACAGGTACTCAGCAAAAGCAGTAAAGGCTTTTGAGCATTTATGAGCAGAGGTGTGTGTAGGTGGTTGTGAGATTTACTGGGCCCCATTCGACTTGGCTTACATCAGGCAGCATGAAAGTCAATGAAGGACACTACAGATTTGTTTCCCACTAGTCAAAACAAATTCCACATAGCCCAACCTCAGAACTGGTGGGAGAATTGGCATGTAATGAATACTGTAGACTTGTTTTCCGTAAGCCAGACCTAATTCAGTGCAGTCCAGCCTCGCAGTGGATGTGGGGCTTTGCATGTAAAGGAAAGACTGGATATGGTACCTTTTATTTGTCACTGAAAAAGAGAATCACAAAAGTTGAACACACATAAAGTACTCTATGCCAGTATAAAAACGTGCATCATATGAACTAAGCAAATGACGTGAAAAATAATGCTGTTTTAAACAGTGATGTTTTTCATCTTTGCCATTTCCATCATGACTTCTTGATAAGTACAAATTTTCAGATTACCAGAACTTTTCTGCCTAGCCCCGGGCTCCTGCGCTCCTCATGGAGCAATGTAGGATTGGATGATGGATGGATGGATTCTGTGTTTGCATACCTCTCTGTGGCAAACATTATTTTAATATGTATGTATGAAATATAAACCAGTGTTATGCTGTAAAATAGTGCTCTCATTACCTGTAAAAAAATAGGATAAGAAAGAGTCATGTAGTCACAATGACCTTTATTATGCATTTTGTCTTTGGCACACACAGACTTACAGTCAGGAAAAAACATGTGGAAGCAGAAATAAGTACAATATAAGTTATAAAAATTTGACCTAGTTGAGTAGAAACTAAGTATGTTGTGTTTGGTTTTATACTCAGTTATTTCTAAGTGCTTCACCAGTATTTTTTTTATATTACAGGAGTATCATTAATACTATATCAGGGTATTCCAAGTACGCTCCTTCCATACACTACCGTACACACACCAGCACAGTTGCTCACCATACATTGCAGGTATTGACAGTATCAGCACCAACACTACGCCTCTCAGGAGTAACGTATGAGCAAGGTGTACACTGAGTTACAAATGGCTTGGGGTATATTCATTAATTTTCTGTTGCTTAAGTAGTGTGTGAGATTGTTTACATATCCAGGAGCTGCCAAACACTTCACAGTTGGACTCGGTTAAATAATTCATCCTCATCATCATCTAAACCTCTTTTCCAACCCTAGGATGTGGTGAGGTAGGGCGGAACAATGTACGTTTTATTATTGTGGCTGCTGAACAGTTTCATTTAGCTTAAGAACCTTAGTCATATAGGGTTATTGTAGGCTATATCTGTGTCCCCAGGTTGAAACATCATTCCTGAGCTAAATAAAATCACTTGGAGATAGTAAGAGTAAAATAACAGCCATCTGCATTGGTGGTGTTAACTTTAGATAAGTATGCATTAGGTATAGGGTCTTGTCCTTTATTACCCTCCAGCTAAAGTGTGTGTAGAGGGTGTGCAGAAAGAATGGCTCTTGGGTCTGCATACTTTTGCCAGTCAGTAAAGTGGGTTCTCATCAGTTAACCCCTTCAACGTGATAGCATTTGGTATTCTAAGCACACCACCACCAGATAATTTTATTCAGTATAGGGCGGATCTTTAGCTGAGAAGAAGGTAATTTGTCTGATATTGAACCCCCCCAAGTTTTAAAAATATCTTCTGTATTAAATATAATGGTCTGGAGGTTAGTAAAAGTCAAATATCAGAGCAGTTGTTAGGCTGAAGGGATTAGTCACGGTGCAGTACTGGTAACTCTTTTGAATTTCTTTACAGTAATGATGTAGTCACTCGTGTACAACCTGCAGCATGTCCTGTTATTCATTTTGTTTGACCTAAAATTAATATGGTTGAGTACAGTTAACTCACAGTATGCTCTAAATCTTATAAACACTGGCATGCCATTCTTTAAATTCCACAAGCCTTATTTTTAGCAACACCTGTAGTCTTCTTGCACTGAGTACATTCACATCAGACAAAACACACAACAGAAAATTTAAATATTTTACCCTAATAACACAGTCTGGAACTAGGTAAAGTGACAGTTTGAATTTTCACTTTGGTTGAACAGTGCAAAATTTACCTATTAAAAAAAAAAAAAATGCAGTTGATTCTACAAAATTCTAAACCTGAAAGAGGCAAGAGATATTTGCCTCTGAGTCATGAAAATATTTGGTGATCTGACTAGCTAACTTGTAGAAAAGTTCAAAATATCTAGTAGGATCTAGAGGTGCATACGCACTGCCACAGATAAAGACAACTCAGTGATGATCAGTTAGTTAAAATTAGTCTTGCTACTTCCAAATTCATATTAAGAAAGGCCTCTCATATTGAAAAGGTTATTGCAAGCCCCACTTAACCCATCCAGTGTGAAAAGTCTCAGCCAAACTTAATTCAAACCTCTGAAAGTACGGTAGCAACAATAAAATATGAATATTATTGGAGTGAGGGAGTTAAAAGTTGTGATGTAGATATGGCTTGTATAGGTTTGTGTATTTATGTGTTTGTACCAGATACTATGTACCTCTGTAGCCCTACCACCTCACTTGATTTATTTATTATATTATTATTATCTATCTATCTATCTATTGCCAGACGCCTCAATCCCGTTTGGGGTGGCCACAAACAAATCGCCTCCAAGTCACCCTGTCCCCCGCCATTTCACTGCCCTGCTCACAACTCACACCCCTCTCTCATATACCTCTCCACCCCATCCCTCCATCTCATCCTCGGCCTCCCCCTCCCTCTTCAGCTCACTAATTCCACATCTCCGGTCCAATTGCTTTTTCTTCCATTCCATATTGGTGACGTACTTCAACCTCAGTGTCATTCTTGATATTGGGATTTTTATTGATTTATTTTTTATTGACATATTTATTTGAACCCCACAACAGCATCCTGTTGTTTATAGAGCCACAAGAGAGTAATTTTGTTGTCACTAAGTTATGTGCGGATGAGCGAGATGTTCTAGTGTGGACTCGTTATGATTGCTCACTAGCTAATTATGGGCTCATTATGTTCAGTTACTGACACCCGACAATAACCGAGTGGATAGGGCTTCAGAAACAATTTACGACAAAGGTACCAGGAAGTGAGGGATGTATTATGTAAAGGTAGGGGGATGTACAAGTAAGTGAGCCAGGTCTATTGTGTATGGTTGTGATGAGCATTTGTGTGTGTGCATGTGTAGTGATGTGAACTGCCAAGATGTATAAAAGTGTGTATGTAGAGAAGGGTAAGGCTGTTGATAGGTGTGATACAAGTGCCTCCATAACCCAAATGTTGTGGGTGTATTGGTGCAGTACAGGGGTAATGGTCAGGATATTGTACAAATCATTACACATAACCATTACACTAAGGGCCATATTTTGAATGGCTCTGGAGATTTCATAATACAGTACATTTTTCTCTGCAATTAAGGTATGCATATTACACCTTATCTTTCTCCTTAATATTTCTTTATTTCAAGTATGGCCTTAGTTTGCATCAGTAATTTACAAAAGCAGGTGCTGAAGAGGAGCCTGCATGTGGTGGCATTGTGACCCTGGGTGGAGCAGCTGAGTTGTCCACTCAGGAGCCAAACCTCCTCATGCTTCCTGCACCTTGCCCTGAGAACAACCCTGGTCCTATCCCGGTGAAACACTTTTTACCAATAAGGGGTACCAGTTCTCTGTACAGTGTATGTACTATACCGTACCTGTAGGACGGATCCATAGAACCAGTTGCTTACCTGTGGTCAGTGGGTCTGCTCAGCCAGACAGATTGGCATTAGGCATTCACAATAACAGCATCTTACAAGAGGAAAATAAGATGTAATAGGCAAAATATTTTGCTGAGAAAGAGGCATTATGAAATCTCCAAAATGACAGAAATACAGCACGGAATTGAGATTACTAGGAAGGTTACTGTTAACATTGGTTTGGTGATTGTAGGGACTTAAAACAGAGAGGAAATATAAACTACTACAAGTAACCACACACTGTACATTAAAATTCTGTCGTGATTAGAGCACTGTCACATGTTTGTAAAAGCACGGCAGACACTAAAAGCTTTCCTATAACCTACAGACATACTGGACAATTTTGTACATTTCCATCACAATCATTAAGTCAGACAATTTTCTTGATACTTGATGGTAAAATCTACTTGAAGTTTCTGCACAAATATCTGTCTTATATACAGGCTTATAATTATCTTCTTGCTCACAGCTCTAAAAGGGGAAGTTTGCCTCTTATATGCCTAGTACAAAGTGGTGTAACTGCACATTGGTAACAGACCATAAACTCTGATTTTGGCTGCTGTGTTTGATTAGAAAGATCTGGGACTAACATGCAGTAATAACTGAGGTATGTAACTCAGTGGTACCTACTTAAATCATTCATCTTGGTTGAAAGAGAGATTGTATACTCATCCATCCATCATCTAATCCTTTATTGCCCCAGTCAGAGTGTAGGGACCCAGGCCTAGACGACTCACTTCAGACATTTAAAGTGAGACAGACAGAGAGCGAAAGACAGAGACATGCATGCATGCACGCACACACACACTGAGTTTGATTGATCAGGTAGACATCAAAATGTTGAATCTGACTACTGACCTTGTGAATGGAGAGTTTATGGTATATAAGTTGCCTAATAACTGTAACAGCTTTGTTACAGTATCAGGTATACTGTACAGGTTACTTTGTACGCCAAACTTCCCCTCACCCACTGAACACTAATTATTGTAAATGAGATATTACCAAGGTTTTTCACAGCTGTGGTGTTGAAACATTACATTTTGTCTTGTGGTAACGATATTAACAGACAAGCTTCCATTAGTACGGGTTCTCCCTACCACTTACAGTCTTTAAATGTCTCGTCTCCTTCAGCATGGCAAACTTATCACTTGGAACCAAACACCTCTTCCTTCATTACTGTTAATCTGTGTAAGGTATCTGAGGAGTGTTAATTCCTGTGCTCAGGGAGACTAAAAATTAATAGTGGTATACTGTCAAGGGATGGCCACTGCATAGGCTACACACACTCACAGCCAAACAAGTCTGTGTTACAATGTTTAGAACAATATATGAAAGGAAAATATTGAACAGAATATGATTTACATTTGGAACATAAATTGCTCTAGTGTTTACCACTGGAATGTTGCTTTGCTTTTTTGTGTGAGTACTCATACACACTTCCATACACAATACAGTCTCTTGACATTATCTAGAAACTAAGAATGTCCCTTCTACAGTACTATAATTTTCTTTACTGGTACAATCTCTGCTGCACAGACACTGTATAACAGTGCAAGTCAGCACAGACTAATCCATCTACATCACTCAAAAATATAAATATTTCCTAGCAGTCTTGAGACTCTACACCAAAAAAATAATGTTCTTACCATAAAGGTTGGCAAAAAATTAGCAATTTTACCTTTAAACACTGCAGCTCTGAGGTGCATTTGCCAACCGTATACAGTACTGTAATGTACTGCTTGAGAATCTGTACATAAGTTCATGAATTGTATACAGAAAAGATGTTAGGAAGTTAATAAAACGGCTATGTCCAGTGGGTGAGTAAATCAAAATGTTGCCAATTGTATGAATTTTTTGTATGTCAGTAGATTTTGATAAGATATTGACTATTGAATTAAATGTGAACCAAACCTGATCTAGTACAAGGAATATTGAAATATACAAACTGCAGTGCATTAGGGTTATAGGCACTGTAACCTGTCAAGAGGGAGGGAAGGTGATTCATTGCTTAAGTTTTCTCTGGCACAAGAGTATCCTGACATTACTGTATATCACTAAGGATACCATACCGAATAACCCAAGTCCTTCCACATCTACAGTAGTTATTTGATTCTGGTTAATGCCAGATTTTTGTTGCTTGGAAACCCCTAGTAGTAATAGAGTTAACTAACTTTGGGGTATATATATATATATATATATATATATATATATATATATATATATATATATATATATATATATATATTCTTTAGAGAACAATATATTTATCAGTCATAAATTTCAGAATGTTCAAGAAATTATTATGGATGAGCAGATGAAGGGTCAAGACTTTCACAATGATAAAAGCATTGTTATACACTTCCCTGTACCTATGATGTCATCTCTGCATCTTACTTTTTCACCCCCACTTTTGCAACAGTGATATCACACCCAAAAAACATTAGTTTGAAAAATGGCTCAAAAGCAGTTTTAGAATGGTAGTATAAAGCCAGCAGCCAAGATTTTGTCTGGCATTGTTCCCTGCTGTGTTTACTGCCCATCAACCCAGCCCCTCAGTAAGATTTATCCTCCACAAATTTGCAAAGCTTGCCACCCCTCCACTGCCTAGGAGAACTGTACAAAGGTTATTAGGCAGTCAGTACTTTTTGTTTTATTACAAAGAATAATACTGTGCTGAATAAGATATTTCCAAGCCCCTTCCCCTTTCCGTACAAATTCCCACACTTCCATGACCAGCACATTTGATTGACTGGAACAATCCGTTTCCACTCCTTCCCCTTTCACATATCACCTCCATGTCTGGATTCCTTTCAAAAGAAGATCAGGATGGCATGGTAATTTTTTTTCTCTGCATTCTGTGTCTTTACAGTTATGTTTATCTTCATTTACTTTAGGTTTCTTTTTCCTCATCCATACTTTCTTCCCAGAGAAGTGAGTTTTCCTTGCTTTGCATTCAGCTTAAAATCAGAGCTTTAGAAAAAAAGAAAAAAATGTATGCAGGGTGGGGCAGTAAGGTTAAAATTCCCAGCGTCGTGACTTATTCCACCAGTAATTTTTACATCCATTATCTGTTAAAAAAAAAAAAAAAAAAAAGGGGGAGGTACGCTCATTAGTAAAACACTGGTGCGAGATGGAGGATTAGAATCACCTCAGGCCGGGTGCAGGAATGTGTTAATACTGAATGTAAGGCTTGCTTCTCTACTTCTGTACATAGTAACTTATAATTGATGTATTTGAGAACCAGCTATGTTATGGTTTCTGCATATTGCTTACAATACAGTATTATGATGGAAAGTATCCTTGGATGATGAAGTCAGAGTTACTGAACGTTATAAACTCTGACACTGAAAAGACAGGATATGTGTGACATTTATAAAGACAGCATTGCTGTACTGTGTATTTATAAGTCCAGAATAAGTTATCAGATAATGAATTGTATTTTTACCCGATAACTCAGTTAATCGTTTTGTTTTTAAAGGCTTCAACATGCTTGCATGTGTCGGCCTTGGTCACCTAATGGCGGCTCTCCATGCTGCACGATCCATTGCAGCCTCCCTGTTCAGTCCCTTAACCCTAAGGTCACACTTAATGTGGTTATCAAATCACATGCATCAGTTATTGTAGTGAATGAGTATTATTGTTAACACTAAAACAGTAAGCACAGCATAAATGTAAGAGCTGCCATCATCACCAACACAGGACAGTAAACAACTTCATTTTTTTTCCTAATGCAGTGGACGTCTCACATATGGGTTTGAGAACTGTCAGTGACAGAACTGTAGGAATTTCTCAGGTGACAGTATAAGATATAAGTATGAGTTATTCTGTATCAATGTAATCAGCATTACTGTATATCCTTGAATAATCAGAATGTAGTAATGAAAGTAGAATATATAGTAACACCTCTCAGTATTAATGGAAGGATTTCTTGATTGCAGAAAATTGCAGTAACAACAGAATAATTTCCATTATTTTTTCTAAATAATTCTTTCAACTGTTTCGTTTCGTTTCGTTTCATTTTTAAAGGCTCCAACATGCTTGCATGTGTCAGCCTTGGTCACCTAATGGCGGCTTTCCACGCTGCTGTTTCTCATTTGAATCAGAGTACTGGTACAGTATTTACTTTCATATTCATATTTATCCCTCTAATAGTGGCTAACATTGAGTGTGACCTCAGGGTTAAGGGACTGAATAGGGAAGCTGCCAGAGATCGAGCAGCATGGAGAGCTGCCATTAGGTGACCAAGACCAACATATGCAAGCATGTTGGAGCCTTCAAAAATGAAAAACGATCAACTTCACCAAAACCTTCATAAGTAATATGAATAGTAGAATGTCCAAATATTAATTCCCAACCAAGCACCATATGTTTAGAAGTACAGTTCAGTATGAAGAATGGCAGAGTGAATTTTCTTGTATATTGTTTCAGTATGCTGATACGCTGAAGCGTGCACATCATGATTTACAGTGCTGTATTTGGATATCTGTATTCTTAGTGCACACTTAATTAGTTGTATGAAAAATTATTTATCAAATGATAAGAGAGAGTAAGAAGAGAGTGGATGAGGAATTTGGAAGGAATTTGAGTGTAAAGTGGAGGGACTGTAAGAAAATGTTCTGGAAAGAGGTGAAAAGAGTAAGACAGGGTGGAAGTGAAGTTAGCAGGGGAGTGAAAGATAAAAATGGTAGATTACTAGTGGAGAAGGGAGAAAAAGTGAGCAGATGGAGAGAACATTTTAAGGAATTGTTGAACGTAGAGGATGGAAGTAATGCGAGTATAAGTGGCTGGGGAATGGCTGGGAGAAGGAGGGAGGTGAGAAGACAGGAAGAAATCAGTAGGATAGAAGTTGTGGAAGCAATGAAGAAAGTTAAATCTGGGAAAGCCCCAGGAATTGATGGAGTGTGTGGTGAAATGCTGAAGCATGGGGGAGAGATAGTAGTAGAATGGATGTGGAAGATGTGCAGATTAGCCTGGGAGGAAGGTAGAGTCCCGGAGGATTGGAAGTCAGGTATAATTATTCCCTTGTACAAAGGTAAAGGGGAAAAAGAAGTGTGTGGTAATCATAGGGGCATTTGTCTTCTTAGTATAATAGGAAAAGTGTATGGTAGGATACTTATTGACAGAGTTAGAGAAAGAACAGAGAAATTAGTTGGAGAAGAACAGGGAGGCTTTAGGAAGGGAAGAGGTTGTGTAGATCAGATATTCATTCTTAGATCTTTAGTGGAAAAGTTTCTAGAGAAGGGAAAGAAGTTGTATGCGGCTTTCATGGATTTGGAGAAAGCATATGACAGGGTGGATAGACAAGGATTGTGGAAAGTGTTAAGAATATATGGAGTAGATGGGAAGTTGTTGAATGCTGTGAAGAGTATGTACGATGGTGCGAAGGCTGCAGTGCGTGTGGATGGTGAACTAAGTGAATTTTTCTCCTTGAAAGTTGGGTTGAAACAGGGATGTGTCATGTCTCCATGGTTGTTCAATCTGTACATGGATGGGGTAATAAAAGAGGTACAAGGTAGGGTAGTGGATGTTGGAGTGGCCCTGGTGAGAGAGGATAGTGTTTGGAAACTCCCTGTACTGTTGTTTGCAGATGATGCTGTGTTGTTGAGTGAAGACGAAGGGGAGCTGCAAGGCTTGGTGGATGAGTTTGGGAGAGTGTGTAAGAAACGGAATCTGAAGGTGAATGTAGGGAAGAGTAAAGTGATGGTCTTTGAGAGAGGTGAAGTCAGTGAATGTACAGCGAGGTTGGATGGTGAGGAATTGGAAAATGTGAGTACGTTTAAGTACTTGGGTAGTGTGATGAGTAAGGATGGAGGTTTGGAGGGTGAAGTGCTTGAAAGGGTACAGCAGGGAAGAAAGGTTGCTGGTTCTTTGAAAGCAGTGATAAGAAACAGGGAAGTGAGCATGGAAGTGAAAAAGTTACTACATGACAGTATTGTGATACCAACTCTAACGTACGGAAGTGAAGCTTGGACGTTGTTGGAAGGACACAAGTCAAGAGTGAGAGCAGTGGAAATGAGTTATTTAAGAGGAGCCTGTGGAGTCACATGGAGAGATAGGCTGACGAATGAGGATATAAAGGAACGTTGTGGTGTTGATGTGGATGTGATAGGGAGCGTTATGAGGAACACACTGAGGTGGTTTGGCCATGTGGAGAGGATGGAGGGTGAAAGACTGACGAAGAGAGTGTATGTGAGTGAGGTGGAGGGGGGAAGAGGGAGGGGGAGGCCGAGGATGAGATGGAGGGATGGGGTGGAGAGGTATATGAGAGAGGGGGGTGTGAGTTGGGAGCAGGGCAGTGAAATGGCGGGGGACAGGGCGACTTGGAGGCGATTTGTTTGTGGCCACCCCAAACGGGATTGAGGCGTCTGGCAATAGATAGATAGATTAATTAAACCTTACTGGTATGGACAATGTAAGCATGACAGAGAAATATAATGGTAAGAAGATGATAGGGAGTCTCGTAAACCTTTGTGTGACCCTTCTCATTTTTGTAACATCTCACTTCATTGTGGCATCTTTTTATTTTGTGAAATCTCTTTATATTGTGACATCTCCCTCCCCAGTCTGACTGCACCTTTTCCCTCCACTCCCATTACACCTCCTCTCACCTCATCTCCTCCCCAGTTTAACCCCACCCAGTCCCTCTTCTTTCACCTCCTGCTGTCTTCCAGAAAAAAAGAAAAAGCAATTAAGGAAGCTTTTCCTATGGTTAAGTCATCTGGACTTCAACTCATTATCTCTAGATGATGATGTTCTTGCTGCCATCAGATATTTTTATTCAGCTTAATCAAGGTTCTAAAACTGAAATGATTTTTTCAGGAGCTGTTTTGACCGTCATTCATGGACTTTGTCATAGAGGAGAAGAGGAAGTGAGAAAAAAGTGGAACAAAACTCCACCTTCTGCCTTCATTCTCTAGTAAGTGTCTGAATGTGTCTGCATTGTTATGTTTTGGCTCTAGGCCCATCTGGACATGAATTTGGTGGTCCAGTTTTTTTTTATTTTTTTATTAGCCAGAAAGATTGTTGGGAAGGACTGTTGCTATAAGTTGTTTTGGCAAGGGGGGACAGACGGATATGGAGGTGTTGGTGTGATGGTTGCGGAGAAATGGGTGGAATATGTTAATGAATTATGAGAGCAAGCGATAGGATATTGGTAGTGAAAATTCTGTTCGGTAGAAGGATAGCTGTGATTATATCGGCATATGCTTCACAGCCAGGATTGGATGAAGCAGAGAAAGATAGATTTTGGGATGATTTAATGCATGTAGTGGGTGGTATGCAGGATGATGAGATAGTGGTTGTGGGAGGGGACCTTAATGGTCATGTAGGTGAAGCAGCACAAGCAGTGGCGGCGCCAGGAAATTTTCATTGGGGGGCTGAGGAGGGGCTGGGGTAAAATGTGGGGGGGCTTCACAAAATGTCATCAAACTGAAGTGTTGATGGAAAATTGATATGTACATATTCATAATATCCGAATGTACTGAGGTTCATTTTAGACACCTGTACTCTTTGAAACTGCGGTGTTAATGTATAACATTTCTTATCTCATCAAAAATTCTGCCAAATGAAATACATAAAACTAGCAAGGAAATTCAGATTAATGTATACGCAACATAATAACATTTATTATTTCCAGTTTATTCCATAAGATTGAAGTTTAACTCAATTAATTTAGACATCATGTGTAAGCAAGCAGTTAACATGACAGAAAAAATTCTATGTTATGAAGTTAATACAATCTGAAGAATCAGAAGAATTTTTAAATCAAGGTGTAACGACTGTCACGTTACTTTAAAACTATGCGCCTGTTCTGGTGATTGGCAGCAAATGTGTCTATAATGGCATCAATGTTCAGCTGTTTGGCCCTCCTAGAATTAATTGATATTACAGCAAGGTTGCTGGTGCGGTTGTTGCCACTGCTGTTCCTCAAGTATGTCTTGAGGAGTTTCAGACATGAGAAGCTCCTCTCACAGGCAGCTGAGGTGACAGGGAGGGTCACTGCAATGCATACAAGTTTATACAGATCTATAAAGGTGTCCTTGTTTGACTCCAGCATGGCTGCGAGCTCAAGTGGTGTGGACACTTCCAGGCCATTGTCTCTCTTCCTAGCTATTAGTCTTGTCAATTGGTGGACCTCCACTGCAAGATCACCCTCTGCCACTCCATAACTGGCTGCCATTCCTGACAGCGCTTTTTGTCCAGAAATGTAATGTGCTTAGGATTCAAGGCAGCAGCACCCATCAGAACATTACAGGCATCAGATGAAAATCGCCTGCTCAGCTCATTGAGCATTCTATCTATGATGGCATAGAAGGTCCTTCTCCTGGCATCTGGTATAGCTCCATCCCTCTGACCTGTACTGGATGTTATGATGAATTCATCCAGGTGTCTGGGAGCAGATCGTTGTCTACCTGGACGCTCAGTCTCAGTGCGTATCCCAACTACCTTGCACAAATCCTCAGCAGCCTCCTCTAACTCCTTCCAGGCAGCTTCAGTCCTCATTTCTGTCAGTCCAGACATGACAGACTGCATCAAGTCCTCTGCAGAGGCCAGCTGAAGGTCATGTGACTGGAGGTGGTTTGACAGTTGTTTGGTCATCAGTAACACTTTTTCCATGGCCATCAGAATTGTCACAAATTGCTGATCTAGCAGGATGCACAGGCCCTTTGCCTCAGTGGCTCTGTGTGCATTGTCTCCCTCCATGAGACGTTTCAAGGTTGTCACTATGGCAGGTAGGGTTCTTTTCACTGCCAGACAAGCAGCATGTTGGGAGGTCCATCTTGTGTCAGACAGTTGCTTCAACTCTATGTGCTGCCTTGTGGGATTTAATTCTTTTTGCACCTTTATAAATTCTTCATGTACTACTGACGTAGAGAAGAACTTGTACAAGCTCTGTATAGCCACAGAAACTCTGCTGCAGCCTGGATATTGTGTACACAATCAACGAGCACAAGGTTGAGCCTGTGAGCATAACAGTGGACATACACAGCCTGTGGTACCTTTCTCCTAAACCTCTCCTGTATACCACTGATGTGCCCTGACATGACTGCAGCTCCATCGTAGCACTGGCCAATGCAGGCGTTGTGGTCAGTACCACATTTGGCCAGGGTCTCCAAGATCTTGTTGAGCAATGAGTCTGCATCCAGACCCTCGGCTGCTGTGAAGTCAAGGAACACCTCATGAAGGCTCTGTTTGTGGAGATACGTCACCACAATGGACAGCTGTTCTTGTTTGCTGACATCCTTGGTCTCATCCACCATTAGGGCAAAATGCTCTGCTCTTAGGACCTCGTTGCTGATGTCCTCTCTGATTATTGAAGCTATGATGGCGAGCAGTTCATTTTGGATATCGTGGTGCGTATATTTAGCATTGCCAGGACCACCACTCAGTTTCTTTTTGACAATGTCATCATACCTGGAAATCAGGTCCAGCAGTTCCAGGAAGTTACCTTTGTTGCCAGAATCAGTGTCTTCCTTGTGACCTCTTTGGGC
Organism: Coenobita brevimanus; assembly: GCF_032717465.1. Lineage (NCBI taxonomy): Eukaryota > Metazoa > Arthropoda > Malacostraca > Decapoda > Coenobitidae > Coenobita > Coenobita brevimanus. The sequence goes on along the minus strand of NW_027642460.1, from coordinate 107,801 downwards.
AACATTTTGGCAGGCTGTGTAGAGCAGTACGTCTATTACTGCTCTAATGTAATGTCTGTTTTCCTTTACAGTTTTTTCATGGTTGGTAGTAAAAGCATGTAGGATCCTAGAACCTGTTGCTTTCTGCATCTTAAACTCTGTCCAAGCTTGCATAGAAAACTTGTGTCCTGCTGAATTAACATGAGACTTCAGAGATGAGGTTGCCTTCTTCCAGTTCCGAAAGCCGTCATGGGTGAAGGACTTCTCACATTTGCTTAAGTGTACATGACCGAAATGACGACATGCAAAGCAGAATGCAGCATCTAGGGTCGTGGAGTACTCCAGCCACGAATGATGATCACGCCAGTTCTTGTTGAATGACCTTGACTGGCCACTGTATTCTGTGGCTGGGTATCTCTTCAAGTCTGGACAGGTGGGACCACTATCTGGAAGCTGGCTCAGGTCCTTGGGTCCAGGTAGTAGTTTCTCACCATGGGTGTGAGAAGTGCCCTCTTGTGGCTGGGGTTCTGCACTAGCCTCACCTAGTAAGGCTGCAGACTCACAATCACGATCACCACTGTCCAGGTCCTCATTAACAGCAGGTGTGTCTGTAGGAGGATCATCATCTCACGGCCTCTTCTTGGGAATCTTGGGTAACAGGTAGCGTTCCATGATCAACCCGGCCTATGTGATCAAATATGATAAACCACCATCAGTTACTTTCATAAACAGGGAAAACAGCATAAACAAGCACACAGATCACAGAAGCATAAAACTGCATATTAGCATTACAACAGACCAGATATTTTCACACTATTTTATTCTTCCTTCCACAGCTTCTTATAATCTTATAGTAGCCTATATACATTTGTAAGTAGAAAAAATCAACTTACACCATACCTGTAAATCAGTGCAAGACGAAAACCACAACTAATAAGCTCAGCTGCTCAGTAATTCAGTGTCTACTGCACTAAGCAATTAACAGCCAACAGACTCGGAGATCTACACACAACCGCGTCGCGTGGTAGACTGGTCTGGTAGCTGACGGGAATCGAACAGGAATGGCTCATCGTGCACTCGATTCGTGAATGCTGGGCTAGGCTAGGAGCCTAGGACCATGTAGGCCCTATAGCAGTGTGAATCCTTTACTTCATTTTAATCAAATATATTCAAATTTATTAACTTCCTGCCTCGAATTATGACATAATCGACATTCAATTATATTTCTGAAGACGAGATAATAATCGTACAGTCGTAATACACTAAAAGAATGGCTAATGTAGTTTAATAAAATAATGCTGTATTTTACTTTCACTTATCATTTTCATTATAGGATATGTAAACTAACCATCTGAATTACAAGAATTTCACAGAATATATTATAACATAAGTTACCCTTAGTATTAGAACTAGGCTGGAAGTTTTCCTTAGAAGTTGAGTCAACTGATAAATTTTCCGTAATTTCCGTGAAATTACTATAATTCAGAATCTGCTAAATGCTAACAGCTAAAAATAATAATCACGATTTAATCTATTGTCTTGAATCTTTTCCTAAACTTATAACACTTCGTTTCGTCAACTTTTGTGTATTATTTGTAAATAGTAATACAAAATTGAAAGTTCAAATAAGGGACGTCCTGCCTAAATTCGCCTTTGGAATCTGGCAATATTGGGGGGGCTGATGGGGGGGCTTGGCTCATTATTGCAAGCCTCCCCTTGGCGCCGCCACTGAGCACAAGGTTATGAAGGAGTGCAAGAGGGATGTGCATATGGTATAAGGAATGCAGAAGGGGAAAGGATGCTCGAGTTTGGGGAGGCAACGGACATGATTGTGTGCGACACGTATTTTAGGAAAAGAGACAGTAGGTTAATTACGTATGAGTCTGGGGGAAATAGCAGTCAGATAGATTATTTTCTGGTTAGGAGGGCCGATAGGAGGTTAGTGAGGGATGTTAAAGTTATAGGAAGTGAGGAGTGTGTGCAGCAGCACAAACTACTGATTTGTGATATGGTGCTTAAGGAACGATTGATGAAAAAGGGGACTTATGTACCTAGGAGGAAAATATGGAAGCTGAAAAACCAAGTAGTAAGGGATGCCTTCTATAGCAAGTTGAGGAGAGTGGTGGCTGAACAGGGAGCTATAGACAGAGGCGTTAATGAACAGTACAGAGCCCTCAAGAACAATCTCTTGAGAGTTACTGATGTAACATGCGGTTGGGCAAGAGGACCACCAAGACATAAAGTAACTTGGTGGTGGGACGAGGGTGTAGAAGCTTCAGTTAAGGAGAAAAGAAGGCTTTTCCGGGAATGGAAGAAGGTTGGTAGCAAAGAGGAATTTTTGGCTGCCAAGCATAGGGCTAGAAGAGAGGTATACCAGGTACAGGGCAAAGTCTGAGTCACAGAGACTTTTAATTGATAACCTAAATCATGGGGAAAGGAAAAATATGATATTTAGGGTGGCAGGTCAGGTGAAGAGGGATAATCGGGATATTATAGGTGAGCAGTGTGTGAAGAATGATGAAGTAAGGGTACTGCTGAACAGTGAGGATATTAAAGATGCATGGAGAGAGCATTATAACCGGTTGTTGAATGAAGGAGTTTGACTGGGACAGAGAGGGTTTGGAGCCAGCAGATCCAGTGTCTGGCCCTTGCCCTTTGATTGATGCTGCTACTGTGAGTGAGGCAATAGGCAGGATGAAGGTGGGGAAGGCAGCAGGTGTGTCAGGGTTGACTGCCGAAATGTTGAAGGCCTCAGGCGATACAGGGGTGAGTTTAGTCACTGACCTGATAAATAGGATTATTTATGAGTGTGTTGTCCCAGATGATTGGCTGAAGAGTGTAATTGTAAATGTGTATAAAGGGAAGGGTGATGCCCTGGAATGAGGAAATTACAGAGGTATAAAGCTTTTAGATCAGATAATGAAGGTAATGGTGAGAGTTTTAGAAGGTATGATTAGAGAAAGAGTGAATATTGATGAGATGCAGTTTGGGTTTATGCCAGGTAGGGGGACCACTGATGCCATATTCATTGTTTGACAGCTTCAGGAAAAATGTATTGGTAGGAGAAGGGATCTTTATTTTGTTTTTGTTGATTTGGAAAAGGCCTTTGACAGAGTCCCTACAGAGGTGGTGAAGTGGGCAATGAGAAAGCTTGGCTTGGAGGAGTGGCTGGTTAGGGTGGTTATGGCCATGTATGTGGGTGCTCACACCCAGGTGAGAGTGAATGGAGATTTGAGTGATGAGTTTTCTGTGAATGTTGGTGTGCATCAGGGGTCAGTCTTGAGTCCCATGTTGTTTATCATGGTACTTGAAGCCATTTCACGTGACTTTAGAAACGGACTCCCGTGGGAGTTGTTGTATGCTGATGATTTGGTTTTGATTGCAGAGAATGAAAGGGAGGCGGAGGAAAGGTTTAGGAAGTGGAGAGATGGTATGGGGCAAAAGGGTTTAAGGGTAAATGCAGATAAAACAAAAGTGATGATATCTAGGGTTGGTGGCGGTTCTGTCAAAGACGAGGGAGAGTGGCCATGTGCAGTTTGCCACAAGGGCGTGGGAAGCAATTCCATCTTGTGCAGTGTGTGTGATAAATGGGTGCATAAGAGATGTAGTGGTATCAGAGGTAGACTACGAGATAATGCTGATTTTATGTGTACGGCGTGCCGGGGTGAGCAGGTGGAGATTGTCAGACGTGAAAGGATTGAACTTGCTGGTGAATCTCTTGAGTGTGTGGAAGAGTTTTGTTATTTGGGAGACATGTTGTGTGCTGGAGGTAGCTCTGTGGCTAGGGTGAGAAGTGGTTGGAAGAAGTTCAGGGAGCTCTTGCCTCTCCTGACATTGAGAGGGCTCTCCCTATGTGCTAAGGGGTCTTTGTATGCAGCATGTGTTAGGAGTGTAATGCTGTATGGCAGTGAAGGAGGAAGATATTCGCAGGCTCAGACGTACAGAAATGACAATGATTAGGTGGATGTGCAATGCGTCCCTGCCTCCAAGGCCTGGAGGGGCTTGGTTTACAATGGAAGAGTTGAGAGGTAGGATGGGACTGGAGTGTATTGGTGTTGTGATGAGGAGAGGTAGACTGAGATGGTTTGGACATGTGAAGAGGATGGGGGATGATAATTGGGTGAGGAAGGTGAGAAGTGTTAATATTGGGGGTGGGGTTATGAGGGGTAGACCGAGAAAGACATGGGACGAGGTCATTAAGTGTGACCTTAGGGTTAAGGGACTGAACAGGGAGGCTGCAATGGATCGTACAGCGTGGAGAGCCGCCATTAGGTGACCAAGGCCGACACATGCAAGCATGTTGGAGCCTTTAAAAACGAAAACGTGTGTATGTGTGTGAACCTGGTGGACTGAAGATTGAAATTGCTTGTGTATTTTACCATCACTTTGGTGGATAGGGAGGGGATTAGGGGTGTTTGTAGACCCAGGAGGGGAGCTGTCCAACTATACATGTTCCACACCATATGAAGGCATCCCTCTGCAGCATTATTCCTTGTAAAAAGAGCAGTTATATTCAGCTTACAGGAATTTTTTTTTCCCCTATCAGCATGATAGACTTAATTTATGCACGATAGTGCCAGGTGATCGGACTGATTACCCAAAGGTGATTTTAATCGTGTTACCATCACATGTTTCTGTTCACTTTATCTCGCTCAGTTTATTCCTGCCAGTGTCTTTTTAATTTTATTCTTAACATCTTCTAACCATTTTATTCTCAGCTTAGAATAGGCATTTCAAACTGGAGGTGCGATTATAAGTCCCGACTCCCAACATACGAGGCCTTGCTTGGGTTGAATAAAATCACATGATACTAACTAAAGATAGTTATCACCTGAGGGTCAGTGAATTAATCAAGGGTCTTGGATGAAAAGTGTTAATTTATAATATATTCTTCAGGTTCTGACATTGAATCTGCCTTATGGAAGCTGCATGGTCATGGAATCTCCGTTGTTGAAAATACCTGTTTTGACGGTCATCCACTTCTCAGTCAACTGCTTCCACTATCAAGTAAGTAGCCACCTGATGATTTTGTGTGTGTGTGTATTTACCTGCCTAATTTACCTAACTGTATTATACAGGATTTGCTCTAAGCTTGTCATGTCTAAGGTTAGATACCCTCTGAATAGACCTCGTATATGCATGCACATTTACATACACATACACATGCAGGCATATGCATGTACACATGCACATACAGGTCCATATACGTGCACATTTGCATACACGTACACATACAGCCAAATTTACGTACCATACTTATACACATATAGGCACATTTACCTATACATACAGATACAGGCACATTTATGTACACATACATATAGTCATGTTTTGATATGCATAGTCACATTGAAATTCACATACACAGAGCCACATTTATACATATGTATTCATATACAACCATATTTACATGCACATATAGGTACATTTAGATAAATACATAAACAGATAGAGAGATATTGAACACATACATTACCACACAGTGTAGAGTTGTGAGATGAAAAAAAAAAAAAAAAAAGAGAGAGAGAGAGAGAGAGAGAGAAAAGAAACGTGGGGATGAAGTCATACATTGTGACCCCAGGGATAAGGGACTGAACAGAGGCTGTTAGAAATCAAGCAGGATGGAGAACCATAAAGTGACAAAGGCCAACACATTAAGCATGTTGGAGCCTGTATAAACATATTGAAACAACGCTGCTCTGTGGTGGAACTCTGAAGGTGCCATGAAAAAAAAAAAAAAATAATAATAAGTTGTCTATCCTCCATTTCCTCTCTTTATTTTTTTCTTCTGTTTGTTTAGCCAGGGAAGAAGGAAGCAGAGGCTGAAAGCCTATAAAATTGTTCCCTTCAGGAAAAAATAAGAAGTGATTAATTCAAAATCTGTTCATTTAGATTTTAGAGATACCAAGACACAGTGTGCTGAAAAGACTGGTGGGAAATACAGGAAAAGGAAGACAGTTCCAGAGTTGACCTGTTGCATTCATGAAGGACTGGAAGTATCAGTTAATTCTTGCATTAGAGTTGGACAGAAAAGACTCATTAAATTTAATGGTGCCATGACTCATTCTTAGATCTTTAGTGGAAAAGTTTCTAGAGAAAGGAAAGAAGTTGTATGCGGCTTTCATGGATTTGGAGAAAGCATATGACAGGGTGGATAGACAAGGATTGTGGAAAGTATTAAGAATATATGGAGTAGATTGGAAGTTGTTGAATGCTGTGAAGAGTATGTATGATGGTGCTAAGGCTGCAGTGCGTGTTGATGGTGAACTAAGTGAATTTTTCTCTTTGAAGGTTGGGTTGAAACAGGGATGTGTCATGGACATGTCTCCATGGTTGTTCAGTCTGTACATGGATGGGGAAATAAAAGAGGTACAAGGTAAGGTAGTGGATGTTGGAGTGCCCCTGGTGAGAGAGGATAGAGTTTGGAAACTCCCTGTACTGTTGTTTGCAGATGATACTGTGTTGTTGAGTGAAGACGAAGGGGAGCTGCAAGGCTTGGTGGATGAGTTTGGGAGAGTGTGTAAGAAACGGAATCTAAAGGTGAATGTAGGGAAGAGTAAAGTGATAGTCTTTGAGAGAGGTGAAGTCAGTGAATGTACAGCGAGGTTGGATGGTGAGGAATTGGAAAATGTGAGTACGTTTAAGTACTTGGGTAGTGTGATGAGTAAGGATGGAGGTTTGGAGGATGAAGTGCTTGAAAAGGTACAGCAGGGAAGAAAGGTTGCTGGTTCCTTGAAAGCAGTGATAAGAAACAGGGAAGTGAGCATGGAAGTGAAAAAGTTACTACATGACAGTATTGTGATACCAACGCCAACGTATGGAAGTGAAGCTTGGACGTTGTTGGAAGGACACAAGTCAAGAGTGAGAGCAGTGGAAATGAGTTATTTAAGAGGACCCTGTGGAGTCACAAGGAGAGACAGGCTGACGAATGAGGATATAAAGGAGCGTTGTGGTGTTGATGTGGATGTGATAGGAAGCGTTATGAGGAACACATTGAGGTGGTTTGGCCATGTGGAGAGGATGGAGGGTGAAAGACTGACGAAGAGAGTGTATGTGAGTGAGGTGGAGGGAGGAAGAGGGAGGGGGAGGCTGAGGATGAGATGGAGGGATGGGGTGGAGAGGTATATAAGAGAGGGGGGTGTGAGTTGGGAGCAGGGCAGTGAAATAGCGGGGGACAAGGCGATGTGGAGGCTATTTGTTTGTGGCCACCCCAAACGGGATTGAGGCGTCTGGCAATAGATAGATAGATAGATGACTCAGTTCCCCAGTTCTCTCAGATGAAACCAAGCTAGTAATACAGTATCTGCACACAGGGAAAGTGTATAGAGGATACCATAATGAAAACTGCCATTTCTCATGCTACTGTATCAACATAAAACTACAAAGATCAGATTGACACAAGTATCATACCTTCTAACACATTAGGACTATCTACATACATTACACCTTGATAGATTGTACTAACACAGTACTATCCCTCAGAATATGTTATCTGCATTAAAAAAATATATATATATATATATATATATATATCTATAGCCCGACGCCCTAATCCCGCAAAGGGTGGCCGCAGACAAAACGCCTCCAAGTAGCTCTGTCACCCACCATTTGACTACCCTCCCCCCAACTCACCCCCCCTCCCTCATATACCTCTCAACTCCATCCCTCCACCTCATCCTCGGTCTACCCCTACCTCTGCCTCCCTCCACCTCACCTACATACACGTTCATTCTCCATTCTCTCCACATGTCCAAACCACCTCAGTGTATTTCTCCTAATCTTCTCAACCACATCCACATGTACTCCACAACGTTCCTTCACTTCTTCATTCGTCAACCTGTCCCTCCATGTCACTCCACATGCCCCTCTCAAGTAACTCATTTCCACTGCTCTCACTCTTGACTTGTTCCCCTCTTGCAAGGTCCACGCCTCACTTCCATACATCAGGGTAGGGATCACAATACTATCATGCAGTGACTTCTTAACTTCTATACTCACCTCTCTATTTCTCATCACTGCTTTCAGTGAACCAACAACCTTCCTTCCCTGCTGTACCCTGTCACACACTTCATCCCCCAAAGTTCCAGCCTTACTCATCACACTACCCAAGTACTTGAATGCACTCACATTCTCCATATCCTCACCATCCAACCTCACTGTACATTCTGTGACTTCATTCCTCTCAAACACCATAATTTTACTTTTGTTTACATTAACTTTCAGCTTCCTCCTCCTACACACTGTCCCAAATTCATTCACCAAACCTTGCAACTCCCATTCATCTTCACTCAACAATACTGTATCATCAGCAAACAGCAACACCGGAATCTTCCAACTCTCACCCTCATTCATTAGAGCCACCCCCACATCCACTGCCCTACCTTGCACCTCCTTTACAACCCCATCCATGTATATATTAAACAGCCATAGAGACATCACACAACCCTGTTTCAGTCCTACATTGAGATCAAAGAACTCACTCAGCTCACCATCCACTCTCACCATAGCCCTAGCTCCTTCGTACATACTCTTCACAGCACTCAACAATTTCCCCTCCACTCCATATATTCTTAATACCTTCCACATACCTTGCCTATCTATTCTGTCATAAGCTTTCTCCAAGTCCATGAAGGCAGCATACACTTTCTTTCCCTTCTCTAGATACTTTTCCACTAAACATCTTAGAACAAATATCTGATCTACACACCCTTTTTCCTTCCTAAATCCCCCTTTTTCTTCTCCAACTAGCTCCTCTGTCATATGCCTAACCCTATCAATGAGTATTCTACCATATATTTTACCAGTCACACGAAGAAGGGAAATTTCCCTATGGTTACCACATACTTCTCTCTCCCCTTTTCCTTTGTATAAAGGAACAATTATACCTGATTTCCAGTCCTCTGGAACCCTTCCCTCTTCCCAAGCCAATCTACACAACTTCCATATCCACTCCACAACAATCTCATCCCCACACCTCAGCATTTCACCACACACTCCATCAATTCCTGGGGCCTTTCCCAATTTGATCTTCATCGCTTCCACTTCTTCCGTCCTACTGATATCTTCCTCCCTCTTCTCATCTCTTCTTCTCCCAGCCATTCTCCAACCACTTATACTCACACTGCTCTCACTTTCTACATTGAACAATTCCTCAAAGTGCTCCTTCCATCTCCTCAATTTCTCTCTCTTCTCCACCAACAATCTATTATTCCTATCTTTCACTCCCCTGCTATTTCCCCTTTCACACTGCCTTACTTTATTTACCTCCTTCCAAAACAATTTCTTACTCTCCCTCCATTTCACACTCAGATTCCTCCCAAACTCTTCATCCACTTTCTTCTTACTCTCCTTCACCAGTCTTAACACAAATGCCATCTCTCGTAATACATTAGCTACATAAAAGAAAACCAGTTAGATGATATTAACATGATACGATACCATCTCTTTCAGCTCACATTGCATACTGTTCATTTCTGCATCACTGTCTATCCACCTAAAGCCAGACGCCATGATCCCGTAAGGGGTGGCTATTTGAGTTAGTTGTTTACGGGGAGGTGCACTAACTCTCCGCCAAACCACTTGTGGACACGTAGGTAACACGTGTGGGTTGGTTATATGGTTACCACCCAGCTTTGTAAGTGGTTTCCTGGCTTACAGGCAGCCATTAGGCTTGTCATGCAATGTAAAGCCTTCTGTTAAGGAAAGAGGAGGAATAAAAAATGACAGGAAAAATGAGGGAAATGGGAAGGTGAGGCAGGCAGACACAGAGAAAGAATGATAAAGGTGAAGGAGTAAGTAGGCAGCACTACATCAAGTGAGTGGATGATGGTCACCACCACCTACCACAAGATAATAAAGTACATCAATTAAATCCTTCTCATAGTTTTCACAAACTCTCCCAGACCACTTGCCAGCTCAGCCAGGCAGACAGGTTGATGAACAACACCAACACCAACTCTCTCCCTGCTTGTATATCAACAGGTCATCTCGCTCCTCAATGCACCTTACAAGATGTTCGTCTCTCGTATCGAACTCTACGAAGTGTACAAGATCGAGATCATTGGAGACGCCTATATGGTTGCATCAGGACTGCACGATGAAAAGGTGAGTAGGTTAGGGTAGAGTAGGGCAGGAGAAAGGCAGGAAAAGCAAAGATGTTTGGGATAGAACAAGCAGTGAATATATGTATCAAGATATATTCTGGCAGCATTGGCAAAGAATTATTTAGCACCAGATCATTTTTCACAGTATGCTCAAGTTGTGTATAAATTGCCAAAGGGTACCAAAATATTTGTAGCTTTTAAAAAGTGGAGTTATACCAAAGTATCATTTTTTTTTTTTTTTTTATGGGGTAGAGTCTAGCACAGATTTTTTTGTCTATGCATGGCAGGTGTGTGGTGTATCACTGTGGTGCTCGGGTAACTCACTCTCTCCCTCACTAGACACACCCATAGGCTCCACCAACCTGGACCACTCATATACACTTCACCTGTCTACAAAATCATGAGCCACATGGGCCTAGGTAACGTCATGTTGATTGTACACATAAGGCCGCTGACACACTTGCCTGAAGTATGTAATTGACATGGTGAAACAACAGCACTCAGGGAGTGCATACTTCTGCCCAGGTAGCACCACCACCCTTTTTGACCTTGACCTTTGATCTGTTTGTTTCCAAAATTTAATCATTTGTTCCTTTGCTGGTCCTCAGTCAGTAATCATTATTTGGTGCAGTTCCATTCACATTTTTCTATAATGTTGCTAACAGTTAGACAGACAGACAGACACAGACAAAGAGAGCCAAAAATATAACCTCTTTGGCAGAGGTAATGAAGCACAGGGTTAGTGTGTGTGTCTGCACCGCACGAGTTCGGAATATTTTACCATACGAATTGGTCTCATCTTAAACGTCAGGACCAACTGCCTAGCCCCGGGCTTCTACGCTCCTCATGGGGCAACATAGGATTGGATGATGGATGGATGGATGGATGAATTGGTCACTCAGAATTGTTCACATCATGCCTGGGATGTGTACTCAGAAGAACTTGGCTTGTGTTGGTCAGTGTTAATGTTATTTTGTTGGTCGTCTCCCTCTCTCTCTCACCTCCCTCACAGCTGACAGTATCAGAATATGGAAGTATGATAATCTTCACTGGAATATTCAACATTTGAAGCTTACTTCAGTGAAAAATTAGCCTGTAGACCTCTGGAGGTTCCCAGTGGTGAGTAAAAGTTTTGACATGGGCCAAAGTAAGATACATAAGATGTCCCTCAAGATTCAAGAGTAAATTCAAGATGGTTTCATAACTCAGACCTTGAAAGGTTCCCCACTGACAACTAATATTGCCAAGCAATTGCCAGACAGTGCTGGTGCATCCCCTAAGCTCATTTGGACATGAACCCAATGGACTGGAGGCTGAAACTAACCTCTTTTGGAGGACAGGGAGTGAGTTGTGGCTAACATTACACAAACATTAAGTGCTCAAATAGCTAAGTTATATCAGAGGTGTAAACAGTGTTCATACCAGAGTTAATTATTTTGTTCATTTTCCACATATCTGGTCCTGTCTGTGCCTCCTGCGTATTCATCTGTGTACACAGATCATTAAGAATAGTAAATTTTTAATGTTATTGAACTTGAATGTATCACTGAGCTATATTGCTGTATTTTTGACATAGCATACTTCAAGTATTTAGTACTGTGCTTGATGAACATCAGCACCACCCTCATTAACACCACCACTGCCAAACATCATCACATCCTAAGCTTATATCAGGACATCACTTCAGCTGTCAGCATAGATTTGGAATGGGTGGAATCACATGTCACATATGACATGTTTCCTGCTTGTAGTCCATTTTTCAGGGGATAGGGAGGGAGGTGAGGGGTAGAACAGCTGCCTTGTTATATCAGTGCCACCACAAGAAGGCTTCTCCCTCTGGCAAGGTTATGTGGAGCCTGATAAGGTGCCACTGCTAACTGTGTGGGGCGACAGATGCAACATCCATCCAGTAAAGGGATGGCCCTGCAGGGACGGTTGCTGGTCTGCAGGTGATGGGTCCATTTGACATTTCAAATTATGGTTACTTAACAATAAAAACTGTATATAGTTTTAATAACACAATTTCTGTTTGTAGTATAATGTGAATGATAATTAAGGAAAATTCACTGTGAAGTCTGTGGCACCTTGAGTACAGATGAGTGGTTGAGGGTTTGTAGGTAGCTACTGTAGGTTGTATGTGCCAGACTTGCTGTAACCCTAGGCTCATCAGGGCATGAATGCAGTGAGTGCCATAAAGCGGTCATCTGTCTGGTTGCTCCTAGAAATTTTTTGTTAAGGCGTAAACCGACCACTGGTGAAGAGAAAGGATGAAGGGAGTCATTGTCAGGTGAGTTGTTGAAATTTAAGTAGTGGAGGGAGGGCAGCATGATGGCAGGGGACAGGATGACATGGTGATTTGTTCATAACAAACCCATCATTGATAAAGGTCGATCTATCTATCTATTGCCAAACACCTTAAACCTGTAAGGGGTGACCACAAACAAATCGCCTTCACGTTGCCCTGTCCCCTGCCATCTTGCCCTGCTCCCAGCTCACACCCCCTCTCTCATAGACCACTCCATCCCTCCATTAAGGTGCCTGATATAAATAGACAGGCACATTAGAAAGACAAAGATAGATTAATAGGCAGACAGATGGGCTGACTGATAGACTGCACAGAGGTAAATTCATATAGTCAATAGCTCAGTAGGGTTAAAATAAAAAAAAAGTATTACATAAGTCAGATAGTTAATAGTCATCTTAACCCTCTCATGATCTGTCATATTGGCCTGTGTTAATAGTTATGTTCCTATGGCCTAATGGGAACTGAATTATTTTGGCATTAGCTGCATTAAAGTATAACCAGTTTAGCTAGGCGTTAAATTGCCATCTTGAATACTATAGCAAAAACTTAATCTGCAGAATTTGGTGCTAGTCACAAAGAACTGTGGGAGGAGTGTAGAGCCTGAGTATTGTATTATTCAAGTTTTCCCAAAATTCAAAGGTTTCCCGCCTGCCCATAACTCTCTAACAAATGCAAATCCTTCGACTCATACAGACACTTGAAGATTTCGGCCGTTAATGAACGTATTTACAGCCGTAGAAAAGATCATTGCATTAGAAAATATATATATAACTTCTTGCCAAAGTTTTAATTAAACTTACAGGTACAAGAAATGCTTGTATGTAATATGCAATGTTGCACCATTATTGGAACCAGGTGGTTGTTGACGATGGAGGTAGGCTTCATTACAGTAGGTGCGGTGTAATTACCATGTATCGCTAATAATCTGTGTCACAAACATAGCGATGATTGACTCCCTATTAGGTAGGTATCTTGTGGTTTTTCTGATGTATAGTGAAAATGATTTTACGGATAATGTGAGGAAATTCGTCCGTGTGTAGTCGGCCCAGGAACTGTAAGGTGTGGCCAGGTGACAAATGTGCACAGTTAAATTTGCTTACACTATCCGTAAAAACATTTCCATTATATATTAGGGGCATCAAAAGATAGCCACGTAATATGCAGCGAATTATCATAATATTTCAGAGACAGATTATTGACGAAATACGGAAATGGGATGCTCATAATTCAAGGTATTTATTTATTTTTTTTCGCGTCTTTAACGGGCGATCTTAACATACCAAGTGGATTTTTGCTGTCATTTAGTGTATGTGTGTTTTCGTGTGCAAATTAATATTTCTATTTTCTATTAATATTTGTAATTTCGAGGATCTTGGGTTAGGTTAGGTTGCGATAGCATGTCGGATGAGTCAGAAAGGACCATCAGGGTAAGTTAGGTTAGATTCATTTTGTTAAATAGGTTAGGTAGGCTGAGTTTTGTGGCATAGGCACGGTAGTTGCACTACTTGAAGGACTTCGAATTATGATTCGTAGTTATTCAATATAATCGAACAAGATGTGACCTAGCTGTGAGTGGAGGGACTTTTTAAATGATGCAACTGAGTCAGCACGAACAGTATCATCTGACAGAGTTCCAGAGGTCTATACATCTGATACTGAAAAACCTGTGTCTACACTCGGCTGAAGTGCGGGGCTTGGCCACCTTGAATCTATGGCCCCTGGTGTGAGTTAATGAAGGAAGAGAAAAAAGCTCTGGCGGAGCACCTGGGGACTGGTGATGGAAGATTCTCCAGCATTTAATGAGGTCAGCTCTGATCAGTCTCCCTTTCACAGAATACAGACCCAGGTTTTCAGACGGTCAGCATAACTGAGTTCAGACAGGCCATTGATTTGCTTAGTCCATCTGCGCTGTACAGACTCCAGGAGCCTCAGGTCTCCATGGTAGCCTGTATTCCATACAGTGGAGGCAAACTCCAGGATAGGTCTGATGTGGGATTTGAACAAAGTCAACCTAAAATCTCAGTCACAACAGAGGGTGGACTTCAATAAATTATTTGCGAGTCCTGCTGCCTTTTTTACGGTAGTAGCTGATAGATATTTGTATAACATGGTATTTGAGCCACCCCATTACATCAGTGCCACCATTTGAAGGTTCCCTACTCCAGCATCAGTCCCCTGGTATGAGGTTAGTGAAGGCTGTACATAATCCTCCAGTACAGTCTTACCTAGTAAGGTATGGAATGACTAGCATCATATTCTGTTGTTCATTTATTTTTAGTTGTAGGGAGAGATGGGAATTTATTCCTAGTTATAATTTATAGTGTAGATAGGATTTTTTTTAATTAGTTGTTTACGGTGCAAGAGTTAACCGTTACTCCCAGTCCCTCATGCAACAGGTCAACTCTGGAACTGTCTCCCTCTGTATTTCCTGCTAGCTATGATCTCTAGTCTTTCAAACGCAGTGTGTCCACGCATCTTGAAATGGTCGGATCTTGAATTTGGCTCGCTTTTTTTTTTTTTTTTTTACGGTTTGCAGGCTCCTGGCCTTTAGTTCCTTCTTCCAAGCATTAAAAAAAAATACACACACACACACACACACACACACACACACACACACACATTAACCTAATAACCTAGGCTCAAAACATCATTACATCATTAGCAATATCAGCAGGATGATACTGTATTGTGTATTGTGTATGTACTGCACGTCATTCATGTCATAAACAATCTGGTATGTCATGCCTTGTATCCAGTAACCCTGTTTCTATAATCATTTCACCTTAACTTGGCCCAGATATTAACCCCTAAACCACGGCTGTCGACAGCCAACCCCCCACCCTCTGGTGTGGTGGGGTTGTATCGCGGTCTGAGTTGTTTACCTCACCTTTTCATCAGCTGAGAATTATCAGGGTAGTAATGAAGTTTGTTTTCAGCTGCACAGTTCCCTAGTAATTGAAATGTATTTGAAAATTGTGTTTATATGGTTTTGGAGTTTTCTGTACAGGAATTTTAATTGATAGCTAAGTACCCTGTTGGTGCTAAAAGAGAAAAAGTTGGTGTGTAGTGTCATAATTGTACACTTTTCTTTCAGTGTGAGGGAGATGAGTACAGAGGACCATGTGATGACCAAGACAGACATGGTACAAGAGATGAAGAATCGTGTTTGGGTTAGAGGCAGTTGACACCAGGTGACTGGTGTGGATTTACCAGGTGTAAGAGCCATGAATGAGAGTATCAAACTGCTGCCGTCAACACTGCATCATCACAAACCACCTTGACATCACACCAGTCCAGTACTTCCTTCAAGGTACCATATAATACTCTGTTTGTATGGTGTGTGGGCATTATCTCTTAAACTTGGTTACATGACCTTTTCCTTTTTGTATGACTCTTGATGATCTGGTGGTAGAGTTCTTGGTTCAGGGTAACAGTGATGCTGTAAAGGCAGGTTTGAATCCTGTACACTCATGTCTCTCTGTACAATGGGATTATGTCAGGTGAAAACCTATCACAACGATTTATCATGTACCAAGGTCGATAGAATGGGTTCATTGTGGTTAGGGAGGGTGCCCTTGATTGTCAAATAAAAAATCTATAAAAACATTCCGTTTGCCCTTGGCACCCCTGAGTAGCACCACCCTTTCCACCAGGGGCATTGTCGTTGCCACACATGATTCCAAATCCCAAGTTTCAGTATGTCAAACAAAAATAGTATACAGTGTTTAAAATTGCACACTGCACCATTTGTTACTTGCACTGCTATATTGTGATAGCAGTGGCATTTCATTGGCCATACACACACAAAATTGAATGAAAGGCAGATGACCACAGCAAATGGGCAACCATCTTGGCTCAGTCACCTTACTGGGAGTCATCGTTCTGGCGAGTTTGTGACCATTTTGCCGTCGTTATCCCAAATATGTGTCTGACTTATTGTTCATCATTATAGCAATGTATCGCATTGCTAAGAAACATACATCGACACATGACTTCATGGATGTCAAGGGGTAGTTCTATACAGATGTTGCCAGGGACATTGGTCTGTCTCCCTACCCTTGAATGATCAAGAATAAGGTTGCAGAATATCACACCCCTGTGATCTGAAGGTGGAAATGGGACAGGCCCCCCTCGCCCCTTCTCTCTCTCTCTCTCTCTCTCTCTCTCTCTCTCTCCATCATGTAAAACTGTGGCAAGGCAGCAGGTCACTATCTTAATATTAATCCTTGAAACCAGTGTTATATGTGTTTTACAGGGTATGTTAGTATTGGACAATTTCATGCAGCTTTGGGTAGTTGTGTAGCAGTGATGGGGTTGGTAAAAGCTGCATTACTGTCCATCACAAAAACAATACAAAATACATCATCAGTTTGAAGGTTAAATGTTCTGGGCTGTGAAAGCTTTGCCTTAACCCTAAGTTGTATGTCCTAAATTGGTGTACATTGGAGTAACTTTTTCCCGATGCTTGGTACTCCTCCTGGCTTTTTCACACTCCTTGTTACTCCTCCAGGTGTCTTGTCCAATTGCCTTTACTGCCTCTGTGTGTTGTTCCTTCACTCACTCTTCTTTCTTTTTCCTCCATACAGAATTGAGTCTATGCCATTTCTCCCTCACTCAGATAGCTATTATGTAGTCATAATTGAGTCCTGGGAAATTCTCAGCTCCATCCCACAGGCTATACAGTATATGTGAAACACCACAGGTCATGGCACTGATGCATCAAGTGCTGGGTTGTTCACTTTAATCGTTGCATTCAGTGTGATGCATTTTTGAATCATATTATTGCTGTCAGTGTATAGTATATAATGTATATAATTCTGCCTTACTCCAGGGAATTTTATTCCGCTCCAGGGAGACCTTTCTGGCATTCATTGAAGCATATATATATATATATATATATATATATATATATATATATATATATGGTGAACTGCATGAAAGGTAGGCAATGATTGATTATGTGTGTGTGGATGAAAGGATGCCAAGATGTGTAATGGATGCAAGAGCTTATAGAGGTTGGGGGAGTGGACTTTCTGACCACTACTTGGTGGCCAGAATTAGGATCCAAGTAAGATGGAGAAATAGAAGAAGGGAAAGACGAGAGGAAGGAGTAGTTGCAAGGAGAGTGGAAAGGTTACAAGAGGACGAGAAAAAGACAGAGTATAAGAGAGAAGTGGAAGAACGATTGGGCATATATGAATTGGGAAGAGAAAACGGAGGGGGGTGCAAGGAACAGCGTGGTGGACTGAAGAGGTGAGACAGGCTGTGGCACAAAAGAAGAAAGGATACAATGAATGGATGAGAAATAGGGGCGTGGAAGAAGTTGAGAGGCGGAAGAGAGAGTTATATGTAGAAAGAAAGAGAGAAGTGAAAAGATTAGTAAGAGAGAGTAAGAAGAGAGTGGATGAGGAATTTGAGTGTAAAGTGGAGGGACTGTTAAGAAAATTTTCTGGTAAGAGGTGAAGAGAGTAAGACAGGGTGGAAGTGAGGTTAGCAGGGGAGTGAAAGATAAAAATGGTAAATTACTAGTGGAGAAGGGAGAAAAAGTGAGCAGATGGAGAGAACACTGTAAGGAATTGTTGAACATACAGGATGGAAGTAATGCGAGTATAAGTGGCTGGGGAATGGCTGGGAAAAGGAGGGAGGTGAGAAGACAGGAAGAAATCAGTAGGATAGAAGTTGTGGAAGCAATGAAGAAAGTTAAATTGGGGAAAGCCCCAGGAATTGGTGGAGTGTGTGGTGAAATGCTGAAGCATGTGGGAGAGATAGTAGTAGAATGGATGTGGAAGATGTGCAGATTGGCCTGGGAGGAAGGTAGAGTCCCGGAGGATTAGAAGTCAGGTATAATTATTCCCTTGTACAAAGGGAAAAGGGAAAAAGAAGTGTGTGGTAATCATAGGGGCATTTGTCTTCTTAGTATAATAGGAAAAGTGTATGGTAGGATACTTATTGACAGAGTTAGAGAAAGAACAGAGAAATTAGTTGGAGAAGAACAGGGAGGCTTTAGGAAGGGAAGAGGTTGTGTAGATCAGATACTCATTCGTAGATCTTTAGTGGAAAAGTTTCTAGAGAAGAGAAAGAAGTTGTATGCGGCTTTCATGGATTTGGAGAAAGCATATGACAGGGTGGATAGACAAGGATTGTGGAAAGTATTAAGAATATTTGGAGTAGATGGGAAGTTGTTGAATGCTGTGAAGAGTATGTATGATGGTGCTAAGGCTGCAGTGCATGTGGATGGTGAACTAAGTGAATTTTTCTCTTTGAATATTGGATTGAAACAGGGATGTGTCATGTCTCCATGGTTGTTCAATCTGTACATGGATGGGGTAATAAAAGAGGTACAAGGTAGGGTAGTGGATGTTGGAGTGGCCCTGGTGAGAGAGTGTAGCGTTTGGAAACTCCCTGTACTGTTGTTTGCAGATGATACTGTGTTGTTAAATGAAGACGAAGGGGAGCTGCAAGGCTTGGTGGATCAGTTTGGGAGAGTGTGTAAGAAACGGAATCTAAAGGTGAATGTAGGGAAGAGTACAGTGAAGGAGGAGGATATTCGCCGGCTCAGATGTACAGAAATGACAGTGATCAGGTGGATGTGTAGTGCGTCCCTGCGTTCAAGGTCTGGGGGGTCTGGGTTTACGATGGAAGAGTTGAGAGGTAGGATGGGACTGGAGTGTATTGGTGTTGTGATGAGGAGAGGTAGACTGAGATGATTTGGACATGTGAAGAGGATGGGGGATGATAATTGGGTGAGGAAGGTTAGAAGTGTTAATATTGGGGGTGGGGTTACGAGGAGTAGACTGAGAAAGACATGGGACGAGGTCATTAAGAGTGACCTCAGGGTTAAGGGACTGAACAGGGAGGGTGCAATGGATCATGCAGCATGGAGAACCGCCATTAGGTGACCAAGGCCAACGCATGCAAGCATGTTGGAGCCTTTAAAAACAAAACAAAATTAAACGATCATCATCATCATCATCCGGACCTTCTTTCCCACCCAAGGGCAGGGTGAGGAGTAGCAATGTCCAGACAGCCCAAATTTGCCCAGTCCAATGGGCCATGCTTCCATTCACTCATCATTCATGCCCCCGGAATCTTGGCTCTATTGGATTTGCCAAAAACCTTCACCACGTTCTGTAGCTTCACATAAACGTATCCGATTGAGTCAATCCAGACGCTGCCACATTAAAATGGGGTGCCAGATTTCCTGATCATGTACTTCTCCTCACAACATTCATCCAGCCAGCTCGATCTCTCATCAATTCCCTAGCCTCACTGACTTCCAAACCTCTCTTCCTCACACACTCATCCACCATATCTCTCCACCTTCTCCTTTGCCTACCTTGCCTCCTCCCTCCTTCAAATTCACTCAAGTTTACCTTTTTCACCACTCTGTTGTTATCCATTCTCTCCACATGACCATACCTTCTCAGTACACTCTCTTCGATTCTGGTGTCCACCAAGTTCATCACTCCACGCCTTTCACAAATCACATTATTTCGTATCCTGTCCACCTTCTGTACTCCACATACATTCCTCAGCAGTCCCATCTCCACTGCTCCTACTCTTGACTTTTCATTTCCATGCCACACCATAGTCTCACATCCATATGTTAAAGTTGACACTAACAGTCCCTCATGTAAGCCTCGTGCAACTGCAACACTCAAGCCTCTGTTTCTTATCAAGGACTTTGTTGCACCAGCTACTTTTCTTCCTTATGTCACACTACTTTCAACTTCTTTTGCACATTTTCCTCTCTTTTCTATCACTGTACCCAGGTATTTGAACTCTCTCACCAATTCCAGTCTCTCTCCATACACTAACATCGCACTGGGAGTCACCTTCTCACTCAGTAACCATCACTTTACTCTTTTCTGCATTTACTCTCAAGGCATGATGCTCACAGACATCAGCACAGCTCTGCACTAGCCTACCAGGTTCTTGTCTGGTGCTTGTAAGCAGTACTGCATCATCAGCATACAACAGTTTTGAGATATTCCATCCATCACTATTCATTACCAATGCCATTCCTCTCTCCATTACTCATGTTTTTACTTCTCTCATCACCCCATCCATAATACCTCGCCTAACGATGGGTTTTTACTTTACCAATTGCGTCGTTAAACTGGGTATACCTGTACCCTTTTCATATGGTATGTAAAGTAAAGAAGAATGTTAATGTAAGGTAGGTTCATGTTAAATATAAGCTGTACCATAAAAAAGCTACAAGAACACATTCTTAGGTGCTGCTTAGTCTTGTAGGATGGAAGTTAAAACTGAATAAAATTAATAGGGATTTATTAACAGGACAAGTAACTTATCAGGAAAAGATTTATAATCCAGTCTGCAAGGTATGTCAGCTATGTATGTGCTAAGATACTACTGCACTATGCATGAGAAAGGTCTGATGCAAGCATTTTTGGCAAGCCTGTTAGTCAACATGAGTTAAATACTGTATGTATGAAAGCTTTACCTAATTCTGATAGGAGGAGGCTTGATGCAGAGGCAATTGAGGAGCATGCAGAGGATGGAGCAGCACACAGCAATGGAACATATGTTGGAGTGATGGGTGAGGCTGTAGCAGAAGAGGGGAATGGTGTGGTAGAGGGCGGTGAGCTGGCGGAGAGGGATTTAATGGCTGGTGGCAATGGGGTTGCGGATGATGTGACATCACCGAATGGGGCGACTGCTCACCTTGCGTTTCTCAGTGACGTCCTAGGTAGGGAGTAGCAACATCGTTGTATAGGCCATTGATCTACTGTACTGTTGCAAACATTAAAATTGCTCCACTTTTTAGTCAGACACATATGGAACCTGTACAGATATTTTGAAAAGTTTACTGGGCTCCAGAATTCACATCGCTGGGTTGTGAAAGTTATCACTTACACTTTTGTTACAAAGTGTATCAGTATTTATGTTCACAGCTGTACATGTACAGCTTTATGGGTACTGAATCTGTATTTTACATAATTTTGAAAACTGTAAGGAAAGCAGAATTCTCAAATGTTATTAGTTCTATAACAGTGTCCAGATTTAAATATGATTATGATACTTTGGTATGGTGTGATTTTTAAAAATTGATTGGGAGTAGTAGAAAGTAACTATCCAGGAATGTATGTGGGTTACGTAGGTGGGCGAGATAGTAGGAATAGATTCTTGAAGGGTGTAGCATAACAGTCTGTTGATCAGAAGAGAGAAGAAAGTGTATTTAGATGGTATAGTCATTCAGAGAGAATGGATGTGTTCTTATTAGTGAAAAGGCACAGTATATCTCAGTGAGTTTTAAGGTGGAATGGGATGTGGAAAGCCAAGAGGATGGCACGACATGATAATAAATGAATGTGTTGAGTAAATGAGGTATGGAAATTGAAACAAAAAAACTAACAAAGGCTAGAAGAGTGTACCATACTGTATAAGAATGCAGACAAAGGTTTCATTTATATACAGTGTACCATATTTAACTTGATGTTTGATAGAATGACTTATCCATAGGTTTTATGCAATGCATTCATCCATCCATCCATCCATCAGCCAATCCTACGTTGCCCCATGAGGAGCGTAGGAGCCCGGGCTAGGCAGTTGGTCCTGAGATTCAAAAAAAGGGGAAAAAAAGCACACATACTCTGTAAAAAAAATGTTTGCATTGCCTTTTTCATGAGACAGAACCAAGTTTTCTAAAGCTTTATCGCTGACTTGATTGTTGTGTTGCATGACTCTAATGATAGTTCTCCTACTGTTGCCTTTTATATTAGCTGCAATGGTATCTAGAGCTTACACACCTCATTTTCATTTTGTTGGAAAATAGGGTTGAGATGATAATGAGACTGTGATTACTTCCAATCCATAGGTATTAAAAAAAAAGTAAGATGATGGTGATGATGATGATGACTAAATTTTTTTGTATCTTTTCAGTACTGTAGGTAGTGATGATGAAGGAACCACAGAAAGCATTTAGGCGAGGACTCCACATAATAAAAGCACCAACAACACTGCAAGTAGAAGTCTGGAATCCTCGGTAGTCATGGAGAACCCCCCCTGGGAGTGAGGCAACTCCAGAGCCCCTCGGAGAGCCACCCTCAGCCCCTATCACCATCACCATCACCCCCAGAGAGCACCTGATCCTAAACCCACAGTCTGTCAGTGACACAAGCTTTAAGGACACCCAGGATTCAATTATGGAATCTTCACTCAGGTAGGTGGTGATCAGAAATAGTAGTGGGTATCTCTTGGTATGTTACAGTTTTAATCCCTTCAATCTTGGTGACTTTCCTTTTAGTTTAGTCTTGCTGCTCCCAGATGATTTGATTCAACTTAGGAAAGGCTTCTGTTATTGAAGGGGTTTATTAAAGCTACTTCTAAACCCTCCAGTTCAAAAAATCTCTCCTTAACTGAATGGAATCATCAAGAATTGACAATAATAAATTGAAATTTGACATCTCAGACTCAGTGGGTTAGGATACTCATTGTGCAGTTACAGAATTTTCTCATAGGTAGACGGTGCTAAAGTATAGTAGTGATCACACAGTATATTCATCTGTTGCCAAATGCTGTATTGTGTCATATATCCGGGGTAGACCTCCTTACAGTTCTGCTCAGTAAATGACCCTGTCATTCAGTTGCTTTCATTCATCAGTTGATGTGCCTGCTTTGACAGTATCAAGATATATCTGTAAAGCATAATATTTATTCACGGAAGTAAGATTTCACGTACAGTTCTGTAATATCTTGAAGATCTCTGCTTGACATCCACGACCACAGGGAAAGCAATTAAACAACACATCCAATGCAAAACAACAGCAGCACTTTATTCTTGTTCCTCAGCCCACACCTCTTGGTCGCTTGTCTGCCGATCTCGGCGTATACACAAACACAGGGGAAGAATTTCATACACTCCAATCATAACATTCTTTCCCTCCTTAATTTCAAACTAAATAATAACTTGTAAAACAATTAAATGGTGATGCTAAACATAAACTCAAAATAGCACACTCTCGCACCCATACCATACAAAAAATATATATATATATATTTTCCTCATAAGCATCTTATATGGTATACCTAGCTTACAAATCAAGCCGGGTGGGCTTCTTTATAAGCCTTCCTGACCTGGTTTTGGTACCTGTATGAGCTGGGCTACCTAGAGGGGTACCTGAAGGAGACTGTGGGCAGTGCTTTTCCCCTATCACTGCTGGTTTGTCTGGCACTAGCCCTTGCTGATTTGTCTTGCTGCCCCATTTTTGCTCCCCATTTGGGCTACTTCGGTCCTCAATGGATGCTGGAGCCTTTTTTAAACTTTTCTGAGGCAGCTGGGTAGCCTTTATGCTGACACCCATACCTCCCAGATCCCACTCATCCCCACTAAAATGTGGTGTGCTAACTTCTTTGGGGGGCTCTGATCTTGTTACCTCCTCCTTTCTAGACCTCATCTGATCTATATGTCTTCTAACAACTCTGTGATCACTTAGTTCTACCTTATATGACAGAGGCCCAGTTACTTCCACTACAATTCCAGGTAACCAACGACCTCCTCGCCCACTATAATTCTCTACAAATACTTCATCATTTACAGCAAATTCCCTCACCGTTTTTCCCTTATCATGATACATCTCTTGATTGTCTTGTTTCCTTTTCACACTCTCTTAAATTTGGCCTTATCAAGTCCAAAGGACCCTGCAAGGTCCTGCCCATAAGCAACTCTGCAGGGGTAGCTCCAGTTATTGACTGAGGTGAACAACGGTATCTGAACAAAAACCTTGCCAACTTAGTCTTTATGTCGGCCTTCCTCATTTTCAGAAGACCGTTTTTAAATGTCTGAACAGCTTTCAGCCATGCCATTTGAACTGGGGTTAAAAGGAGCACAAGTAGTGTGTACAATTCCATTCCTTTTCATAAACTCACCAAATTCACAACTGGTGAACTGGCTTCCATTATCAGTCACCAACATTGAAGGAAGCCCATGTGTAGTAAAAATGTCTCTCAACTCAGAAATGGTGGCTATTGCTGTGGCATTGTGCATTATTCTTACTTCCAACCATTTGGAATAGGCATCAATGAGGACCAAAAACATATGTCCCATGAATGGGCCTGCAAAGTCTACATGTACTCTTTCCCAGGGTCTTTCTGGGTATGGCCACACATGAAGGGGTGCAACGCTGGGTTTGTTTCTATTTATCTGGCAAATTTCACATGTGCTTACTGTCATTTCTATATCTTTGTCTAGCTTTGGCCACCATACATAAGATCTAGCAATACCCTTCATTGCGGACATACCTGGGTGTGCCTCATGTAGTTCTTTTAGTACCTGTTGTTGACCTGCAGGAGGAACCACCACCCTGTTTCCCCACATGATGCATCCTTCATCAGTGCTAAGTTCATACCTACGTACAAAAAAGGGTTTAAACTCTGGAGCGTTTACATCATCTGGCCAACCCATCTTAATGAAATGTAACACCTTAGCATACACTGGGTCATAGGCAGTCCATCTCCTTATGTGCTTAGCAGATACAGGTGAGTCCTGAATATGCTCCAACAACAACACAGTATCAGTGGGGATGGGCTCTGATGCTATCCTTTCCTTTAGTGGCAGCCTACTCAAAAGATCTGCATTGGCATTGTCACGTCCACTCCTAAACTGTATCTGATAATCATAGCCAGCGAGAATAATGGCCCAACGCTGAATTCTTGCACTGGCCCTGCTGGGCAGTTCTTTCTTTTCATGCAACAAGGACACTATGGGCTTGTGATCTGTAACTAGTATAAATTTTCTACCAAAAACATAATTATGGAAATGCTGCACACCATAGACAATAGCCAGACTCTCCCTGTCTATCTGAGCATAATTTCTTTCTGCATCATTCAGTGTGCGAGAAGCAAATGCTATTGGTTGTTCTGAGCCATCCTCATTCTTATGAGCTAACACTGCACCCACACCATAAGGAGATGCATCACATGATAACACCAGTGGTTTTCCTGGGTCATAATGCACCAAAACTTCACTAGAAAGTAGCATCTTTTTAGCTTTTCTGAATGCTGCTTCTTGTGGCTGCATCCACTGCCAACGTACCTCCTTTTTCAACAGGTAATACAAGGGTGCTAATACTGAGGAAAGGTTTCTGAGGAACTTGCCATAAAAATTTATTCCTCCTAAAAATGATCTCAGTGTCTGAACATCTGTTGGCCTGGGTGCATCCACAATAGCCTTTACCTTGTCCTCCAATACATGAATACCTTGTGCATCAATTTTATGCCCTAAATAACTTACACTGGTTTTAAAAAACTCACACTTGTCAAAACTCAGTTTCAGTCCCTTATCATTTAGTTTTTCTATGACCCGATTTAAATTTGCCTTGTGTTCTGTCTCAGTACTACCAGTAACTAAAATGTCATCTACATACACCACAGTATGAGGAACATCTCTCAGCAAGTTATACATTTCCCTTTGAAAGATTCCTGGGGCACTTTTGATGCCATAAGGTAGCCTGTTGTACCGAAATAATCCTCTGTGAGTGTTTATGACACAGTACCTTTTGGAGTCCTCATCCAACTGCATTTGCTGATAGGCAGCACTCAAATCCAATTTTGAAAATGACTTTCCACCTGTTAAACTTGTCAACAAGTCACTTATTTTTGGGACAGGAAAGCTATCCGTTTCACAAACAGGATTGATTGTCACCTTAAAATCTCCACAAATCCTGACCTGGGAGGAGGGTTTGGACACAACCACTACAGGAGTTGCCCATTCTGAATTCTCAACAGGTGTTAGCGTCCCATTAGCCACCAACCTATCCAGTTCCATGTTAGTGGCCTCTCTCAGTGCAAAAGGCAGTGGCCGTGCCTTACAAAACTTAGGCTTGGCATTAGGATCAACATAAATCTTAGCTTTCCCTCCTGTGTAGTTACCTAAACCTTCCTCAAACACTGATTTGTACTTTTCTTTCAGAGTTTCTACAAACTTATCATCAGAAAATAGTTTGCCTTCTACTGTAAACACAGAATTCTTCCAATCAATCCTGAGCAATTCCAACCAATTTCTACCTAATAAATTTTGTCCAAGGCCTTTTACTACCACTAAAGGTAACTCATGTATCTGGTCATGGTGTTTGACAGTCACCATCAACACACCCTTTACTTCAAGTCTTTCACCAGTATATGTCCTCAAAATTACATCATCTTCAGTCAGTCGCTGGTGTAATTCAGGCACTTTTTCACAAATTTTCTGATATTCTTGTTCATTTATAATAGTAAAACTAGCACCTGTGTCTATTTCAAATTCTACCTGTTGTCCTTCCATACTTATCTTACAGAGATATGGTTTTATGCTGTTCAACCGTATTTTACTTTTGTTTCCACCACAATAGTTCACAGACTTAAAGTCAAAACTGTAGTCATTGTCAGCTTCACCTGCCACCTGATAAGCCTCACTGTTACATTCTTCCCCACCTGAGTCTTCAGATCCTGGCAATTGGTGCATTCCACCGGATTTCTGGGTCCATCGTCCTCTTGAAGGTGCCATATTCTTGGGGTGACTGTGCTGCATTGGCCTTGACGGGTAGCCCTGCTGCGCTGACCTGAACCGGCTGTTACTTCTGACAGACGGTGTTGCCCCATCCTTCTGGTGCATTGATCCCTCTCTCCTCCGTGGTTTCCGGCATTTCTGGGATACATGGCCAAGTTGTTGGCAGTTAAAACACTTTTTATCTTTGGCCCAACATTTGTCAGGGTGGTGTGCCCCACCACATCTCCAACATGGTATATCCTCTTTCTGATATGTTGGTCCTTTCATGTCAGATATATCTTTCTGCGTTGATTCTATGACTACTGCCAGATCAAAAACCTTTTTGCAAGACAAAACCTCACCAGCTGGAGGCTCTAAAGCCAATAATTTTGTTTGTATATTTTCATCATTAATGCCAACAATCAACTGGTCATGTAACATTTGATCTTGTGGATGCATTGTCAAGGAATCAAAATTGCAGTGTTCTGTAAGTTCCTTCAAAGCAGCCATATACTGTGGTACAGTCTCCCTAGACTGCCTAATCCTCTTGTGAAACTTCAGCCTTGCCACACTTTCCGAGAGTTTGGGTTCATGGTGGTTAGTTAACAATTTACAGAGTTCATCAAATTTTAATTCACCAGGCTGCTTGGGTTTACACAAACTCCTCAAAAGTCTGTATGTTTTGGCTCACACCTCAGCTATCAATACTGACTTCTTTTTGGCGTCGTCCTCTATCTCATTTGCCAAAAAATGGTGTTCCAGCCTTTCTTTGTATTCAGTCCAAGACTCCAACTCGGAATCAAATGCATTTACTTGGCCAATGAGGGCCATAGCTGATACCTTGGGAAATGGCAGGGGTCGGATGGTTCAACGTCTGGTAGCGGCGTCTCCAGCAGTGATTTCACACGTCACCCATACAGTCGTTCTGGCCGATCCCTCCTTTGTTTTATCCTCGTCGCCAGTTTCTAATATCTTGAAGATCTCTGCTTGACATCCACGACCACAGGGAAAGCAATTAAACAACACATCCAATGCAAAACAACAGCAGCACTTTATTCTTGTTCCTCAGCCCATACCTCTTGGTCGCTTGTCTGCCGATCTCGGCGTATACACAAACATGGGAAGAATTTCATACACTCCAATCATAACAAGTTCCCTCTCCCATGTTATGTAAGGATTCCCTTCCTGAGAGCTTTGCAAAAGTTAGAATTTTACAACTCAGCACAGTATGTACACATACCATAACCAGTGATCACATGTACTATAAACACTAATAATAAGGGTACTGTACTTGCTCTACTTAACAAACTGAACACATTGATGTAATGATAGGTAACATACTATACATACTACAGTAATAAAATAATCATCGTAAGCACAATGTAAGACTTCCATAAGTACCTGTTTCTGAAAGCTGGGGTTTGCATAATATCAGGAATATCTGTATGTCAGTGATTTTGCATGTGTTGAGTAATGATTGTCATTTTATTTTAAACAGTTTAAAATTTAATATGATTTTGTATCTGAATAAGGAAATAGATTACAGGTTGATGTATTTATCCAGAAGTATAGCATGAAGAGTTATGCTGAGTTTGACCTGCCTACCATCTAAACCTTTGGAACGAAATTGACACCACCACTTTCCCTCTCTTGTCTCATGCTAAACCCTTCAGTTCAAAAGGCCATTACAAGGCAAATAAATTTGTCTAGAGATAAGAGGAATAGCTTGCAATAAAAAAATCATCTTAGTGAAGTGAATTTGACTTGCCAGTCACTTTAATCTTTTGAATGAGATTAATGCTCACCACCATCTCTTTCATTTTTTCCAGTTCCCACTTGACGAGACAGAAGAGTCTCTCCACCATGGCTGCCGCACTCCACTTGAGGACATAGAACAGAAGCTCAACACAAAGTTCCCAATGTAAGGATACTCTGCTTCATGGGCATTTTGAGTTGAAAGCAAGTACTGTAGAAATGGGGTTCTGGGATTTTTTTTTCATGTCGCATGGTGGAATGGTTGGGATCCTTTCTCCTTAACTCGTAGTCGTATGACTGTTTCATTATGGTCTTGCTATCTGCAGAGGATTTTATTCACTTTGTGAAAGAATTTCTTAACTGTTAGGGGGTTACATATAGCTTTCATTAACCCTTCACTGCTGATATCTTTCTTAATTAAAGTAATTTTGTGATAGCAAGATTTCACATGCAGATTACATCAGGTTGCAGGGGTTAAGGCCACTTGCACAGTTATAGCTTTTGTAAAGATGCAAATCAATGAAACTTTCACTCCTCACTTTCCATTTCCAGTCACCTTTGGCAGTGATGTTAGTGATCGCACAAAGCATTAACCTAACTATTTTTAAACAGTTACTGTAGAACCCTGAGTGGACTACATACATCCTGAGTGATTTTTATTTATTTTTTTCTGAGATGCAAATAAATCAACTCTTAAGCAGCCATTATTTTGGGAACCTGGGCCTGGGTGTAGTTCTGAGTGATGAATAGTATGTATGTAGACCAACTGGAGGCTACGGTACCTTGGAATCTATAGGGAACTCCATACCTCTCCAGTGAAGCCTATCATATTGGGGATTCTTTTCACTGAGATGCAAACAAATCAACTGGGGAAGCAGCCTTTATTTGGAGAATTTGGGTTTAGTTCTGAGTGGTCAGTGTTATGTATCAAGACCGACTGGAGGTGCTAATGTAAAAAGTGTAAAAGGTAGCCGTAGCAAGACCTAAGATCATTTGGTGAGAGCATGTACTTGGGTTATTGTAGTGAAATGCATACATGTGTTGGCCTTATAACTGTAGTTACATTTTGTTAATGCAACTGTTACATAAGTGTCTTCTATCTGTCTCTCTATCTATCTATTTATCTATTATGATTTGTAATTATAATATGGAGTCCTAACAAGCATACAATACAGTCAGTTCTCACTTAAGATATAGGATATGTATAGGCAGATTGCAGTTTTAACCCCCCATCTCCCTAATGGTGTCTTTTATAGCTCATTATTTCTACTGCTGAATGATTTTATTCAACATTGGAGAGACTTTTCAAACTGAAGAATATAGCTATTATTAAATCCTTCACTATTGGAGGTTTGTCCCATCTCAGTAAATTAATTGTCTGTTGATAAGAAAAATAACACAGGCAAATATGTAATTGGTTTGAAGAGGTTAAGTGAAACAACTGTAGGTGACATGTGTCTCTGGTTCATGATTTAAGGGTTGAAAAAAATAATAATAATATGTATATCACTCATCTGACTTTAATAAGAGGAATATCTTGCAATGGGGAGTGTGTTGTCCTGTCTCGGCTACCTCCCTTTCCTTGGGGGAAGCAGCCTAGGTATATAGATAGAGATAGATGTATATCACAAGCAGTTTATTAGTGAAACAATCTTAAGTGACACTTCTTTGAAGGAGGACTAACTGTATGGTATATGATAGGTGGTACAGTTACGATGCATGGAAGTTAGGCATGAATGGAGAATCAGTGGTATCATATATATAATAGGTATGTTGCATAAATTGGTGGTAGGTGGTGACCATCATCCACTCACTTGATGTAGTGCTGCCTACTTCTTCCTTAGCCTTTATCATTCTTTTTCTGTGCCTCCCCTCCTCTCTTCCTATTTCTCCCATCTTTCCTTTCACTTCTTATTGCTTTTCTTTCCTTGACAGGTGGCTTTACATTGAGTGACAAGCCAAATGGTTTCCTGTAAGCCAAGAAACCATTTACAACGCTGGGTGGTAACCATACTGTATAACCAAACCATACGTGCTCCCTACGTGTGAACAAGTGGGTTGGTGGAGGGTTAGTGTCCCTCCCCTTAAAACAAATAACTCAAAGTCAAATGGCCACCCCTTAAGGGATTATGGTGTCTGTCAATAGATAGATGTTGCATAAATACCTTGTGAGGCAGAATGGTAATTTCTATATATTTTCATATTTTAAGCTGTGGTCAAGTTCCTTGAAATTGCAAAATTTTATTGCATTAGGGTGTATTCTGAACTATTCAGATACTTCTGGAAGGGTAAGAGAGTTTGCGCAGCAAATGTTCAAAGATAGTTTGGTAGAAAAAATTATATTTACAATTGAGAGGTTCAGCATACCGATATATTTTGTGAAAATGGTTAACGGATTCATATATTTTATCCTTGAGAATAAGCTTCAGTGATTGTAAGTACTGTTGCTTGTAATGTTGTTGGACCTAATAAGGGATAGTATTTTCAAGTCATTGGCTTGGTGCTTACTATCCATTTGCTATGGTTGGCCTTGCTGCTTGAAGATAAAATATGTCATCATGAAATTCATTGTTGTTAACAGACCCCAGTTAATCCTTCAGTCCCACTGTATGCAGTTTGTAGGCCCTTGATTAGTTTGGCATGATGAATGATAGTGACAGGATTGAGCCTGATAGATAGAAGAAAAGATTTTAAAGGTATGACTGATGGGTCAGTGGGCAGCCACTGTGGTCTAGTTGATTAGAGTGCATCTTACCAGCCAAGGAGCCAAGTGTTTGATCCCAAGCTAGGTGCATTGGTTGACATCAGGAAAGGTATCCAGTTGTGAAGTGTTACATACTTCAACAGAAGGCCCCTGAATAGAGGCACCATCTTGGCTTGTCCAAGAAGAGAGTGCGTGGCATAAAACTGCATCATCAGTGAAAGTGAATGCATGTATAGCATTGGCCTGTTTTACCCTGCATCCTCTTCATAATTTTTCCTGCTGTGGTATCTGGTTTCCCTCTTCATGATATGGACCATACTCATCCCTTCGTACAGTAGTCTTAAGAAGTTGTATTGTTGTTATGATGATGTTGATGATATTGTGCATTTTTTTTTTTTTTTACTGCTACTTTCTCCTGCAACACAGTGCTGTACAGTTGACATAATTTGCTGCTGATATTCTTTCATAATTTTATAGAGGCTAAAGGTAAGCCAAGACTGACAGCACTGGACCTTTGGCTTCTGTAGAAATACATGTATAGAGTCTGAATAAGCTTAAGGGAGTTTTTCTTTATTTCAGATTGGAAGAATTTTACCCATAGCAGGAAAAGCTGGAAAAATAGATGACTGTTCCACATGTGAGTACTATATAATTCTTCCTTTTGAACAGTTACCTGTTGATCTGTCTATCTATTGCCAGACATCTGAATCCTGTAAGGGGTGGCCACAAACAAATCACCTCCATTCTTCCCTCTCCCCCACCATCTAACTGCCCTGCTCCCACCTCATACCCCCCTGTCTCGTATACCTCTCTACTCCATCCCTCCATCTCATCCTTGGCCTCCCCCTCCCTCTCCCCCCTTCCACCTCACTCACATTGACTCTCCTCATCAGTCTTTCGCTCTCCATCCTCTCCATATGGCCAAACCACCTCATTGTATTTCTCCTAACGCTTTCTATCACATCCATATCCACACCACAACGCTCCTTCACTTCCTCATTGGTCAGTCTGTCTCTCCATGTAACTCCACATGTTCCTCTCAAATAACTCATTTCCAATGCTCTCACTCCTGACTTCTCTCCTTCCAACAAGGTCCAAGCTTCACGTCCATACGTTAGAGTTGTATCACAATACTGTCATGTAGTAATATTTTCACTTCCATGCTCACTTCCCTGTTTCTTATCACTGCTTTCAAGGAACCAGCAACCATTCTTCCTTGTTGTATCCTCTCAAGGACTTCACCCTCCAAACTTCCATCCTTACTCATCACACTACCCAAGTACTTAAATCTATCTATCTATCTGTCTATTGCCAGATGCCATAATCCCGTAAGGGGTGGCCATTTGACTTTGAGTTATTCATTGTACGGGGAGGGGCACTAACCCTCCACCAACCCACTTGCTGACATGTAGGGAGCACGTATGATTTGGTTATATGGTTACCACCCAACGCTGTAAATGGTTTCTTTGCTTACAGGAAACCATTTGGCTTGTCACTCAATGTAAAGCTACCTGTAAAGAAAAGAAAAGCAATAAGAAGTGACAGGAAAGATGGGAGAAATAGGAAGAGAGGAGGACAGGCACAGAAAAAGAATGATAAAGGCTAAGGAAGAAGTAGGCAGCACTACATCAAGTGAGTGGATGATGGTCGCCACCACCTACCACCATGTACTCACATTTTCCATTTCCTCATCATCCAGCCTCACTGTACATTCACTGACTTAACTTCTCTCGATGACCATAACTTTACTTTTCCCTACATTCACCTTTAAATTCCGTTTCTTACACGCTCTCCAAAACTCGTCCACCAAGCCTTGCAGCTCCCCTTCATCTTCGCTTAACATCTGCAAACAACAGTACAGGGAGTTTCCAGAGACTACCCTCTCTCACTAGGGTCACTCCAACATCCACTGCCCTACCTTGTATCTCTTTTATAACCCCATTCATGTACAGATTGAACAACCATGGAGACATGACACATCCCTGTTTCAACCCAACCTTCAAAGAGAAAAATTCACTCAGTTCACCATCCACATGCACTGCAGCCTTAGCACCCTCATACATACTCTTCACAGCATTCAACACCTTCCCAGCTACTCAGTATATTCAAAATACTTTCCACAATCAGAAAAATTCCTGTGAAAAAAATACAGGTTCTCTCTTCACTTTCCACAATCCTTGTCTATCCACCCTATCATATGCTTTCTCCAAGTGCTTAAAGGCCGCCTACAACTTCTTTCCCTTCTCTAGAAACTTTTCCACTAAAGATCTAAGAATGAATATCTGATCTACACAACCTCTTCCCTTCCTAAAGCCTCCCTGTTCTTCTCCAACTAATTCCTCTGTTATTTCCTTAACTCCGTCAGGTGCTTGAGTGTGCGAAAGTGGATGTATGTGGAATAACTGAAACTAAATGAAGAGGTGAGAGTGAGAGACAATGGGGGTATGGATGGGAAATATGTGCAGGAGTAGGTGAGAATGAGAGGGCAAAAGAAGGAGTGTGTATTGTTGTGAGTAAAAGATTGAAGAAGAACATAAGAGAGTATGGATCAGTTGGCTCAGAGATTGTGTGGGTTAGATTGAATGTTGGAATACAAATGTGGACAATTGTGTGCGTGTATGCGTCAACACAAGATCGTACAAGCAGAGTGAGAGAAGAGTTCTGGACAAATGTGGAAGTGTGCATGGAAAAGTTCAGAAGGAATGAGAGAGTGTTTTTCATTGGTAATATGAAAGAGGTAAACAGTCATCACTCAAAGGATGAATAACAAATTGACAGATGATAGGAGCAAACCATAAATATTACTCTACAGTAGTAATGTACCTCTTTTTATTAAATTTCAAATGTATGTTGCTGCTAGTATGTACAGAGCCAATAGCTCTTAAAATATTTCATTTCATTTTGAGAGTGTGGGGACCTCATAGTCAGTGTGATGTACTAAGAAATACTGAAGTTCATCCTTACTCTACAGGTGTCTAGCCAGGGAGCACTCAATTGCAACAGCAGCAGTCAAGATGTGCTTAATGCTGATTCAAGGTCAAGGAGTATTTAGTGCAGTGTGGTGGGGCCTGCAGGGTGTACGGTATATGGAGAAGGTTGGAGGGCAGTGTGGAGGTAAGCAAACTACATGTTGTATTCCATCAGCTAATGAGACTTTCTAGCATCTCTTCCTTACCATAATATTCTCATATAATATTTGTCTTTGTATTTATTATTTTGTGGACTAATAATGCATAAATAGCACACAGGAGATTGGTAACCTGTTCAGTCTGAGGACATCTTTTATTCTTGTGACTGCAAGACAGATATACTCAAGAAAATTCCCAAGTAATGAAGGGGTTAATGAAAACTATATCAAGCTCTTCCAGTTCAAAAAGTCATCCTTAGCTGAATGTAGTTTTATAGAGGCAGCAATAATAGAATTTATTAAATTCCCTTGGCTGACTTTCATAACATGCCATTTGTGGAAATTGACTGGTAAGGAAGAGGTGTGAGTTAGCCTTCTACACTGATGAGAATGTAGCTTTTATTTATTTTTAAGGGGAAGGAGGGAGGATGATGAGCAGATAAACAAACTACATTTGGTGATATTCATGCTTTGTATTGCTCTCACTCACTAGGTACAGCCACTATAACAATGACAAATAACCTTCGTATGGTTAAAAAAAACACGATGTATTTCATGTGAAGTATAAAACACTAGTTGTATTGCACATGAAGTAATTCTGACATGAATCACATTCATTGTTATTCTATGTGGGGATTACTTCACACTTGAATATACTGCATCTATATACTAGTACATATAAAAATTTAAGAAAAATGTTTGTGAGATGAAAGTTGGATGTGTTAGCTTTGAGTGAAACGAAGATGAAAGAGAAGGGGGAATCTATGTTTGGAAGTGTGAATGGAAGATTGTCAGGTGTTGATAGAGGAAGGGCAAGAGAAGGTGTGGCCTTGTTAGTGAGTCCTGAAGTACAGCAATGTGTGATTGAATGGAAGGAGGTGTCATCGAGACTGATGTGGGTGAAAGCGAAATTTGAACGTGAGTTGTGGGTGTTTGTGAGTGCATATGGGCCTGGTAGTGAAAGGGATGAAGAAGAGAGGGAGTCGTTCTGGAATGATGTTGATGAGTGTCTGCAGAGTTTTGGAGCAAATGTGAATGTGGTAATGATGGGAGATCTGAATGCTAGAGTGGGAAATGTAGCAGTTGAAGGCGTAGTTGGTATGCATGGTGTGCCTGGAAGAAATGAAAATGGGGAATGAATGATAGCGATGTGTGTTGAGCGAGAGATGGTGATTGGGAATACGCTGTTTGAGAAGAAAGATATTTATAAGTATACATGGGTGAGACAGGAGGGTGGAAGGGTTGTTGATAGAGCCTTGATGGACTATGTGGTTGTGTCTAGGAATGTAATAGGAAGATTGTTGGATGTGAGAGTTCTGAGAGGGGAGGGTGGAGGTATGTCTGACCACTACCTGGTGGAGGGAAAGTTAAGAGTAGGTAAGAGATGGGTGAGAGCTAGGAGCGTTAGGTGTGGCAGGGAGGTTTTGAAAGTGAGTGAGTTGGATAAAAGAGAGAAAAAGATAGAGTATCAGGAGAAATTGAAAGATGAGTGGAACGCAGTGAAAGATCGGGAAAATGGCAGCGTGGAGGAGGAACGGCAGTTGTTTAAGAGTGCTGTGGTGGGGCATGCAGAAGAGTTGTGTGGTGTGAGACGTGTGGGTGGTGGTGTAAGAAAAGGAAGTGAATGGTGGTGCGAGGAAGTAAGTATGGCTGTGGCTGAGAAGAGACGTGCAAATGAAGTGTGGCTGTGGCTGAGAAGAGACAGTCACAAATGAAGTGTGGCTGCAGAGGAAGGATGAGATGTCATATGAAAGAATAGAAGACTAAACATTTAGACTAAGCAAATTATTATTACAATGGATATACCTATAGCGCCAAGCCACACCCGGCTATTTGGCATTTGACAAAGCAAAGACTTCATTGAAATAATCTGAATAAGTATGTAATCTGCTTGTTGTTTGTGTTTGTGTTCATTCTAGTGAATGTAGGTAAAAACTAAAATGAAATTCTGAAAATATTACACCCATTCGTCATGTGCTTCATCATCGCTATCCTCAGTGTTGTCATTCATAATCTCAACTTGTGTTTGGTTGCTACATGTTTGTAGCTTGCAGAGTTCTGTACAAGGCAATCCATTCGCCAGACATGGACATGTTGGATTCTTGCATGAGCGTGAGCATTTGCAGGAGAGTAGTTCCAGAATAGCATCAGGGCAGCAGGAACATCAGACCAATCAATCATGAGTTGCTCGTTGTTATCCACATTCTCTGTATACCAGCCTCTTCCTGTTGGGGGAGGAATGGTTGGGCATCTTTCCAATGACTGCTTCCACACTCTTGCCTGATAGCATGCTGACAATGCTGATACAGAGCAGATTTACATGGTGGTAGCTGCCAGGATTCAGCCTCTTCTTTCTTGGCACAAAAGATTTGGTAACGTAGCTCATCCACTCTAGTTGCTCCCTGGATACTGTACAGGTGACACGTGAAGGCCTCTAACTTCTGAAAGTGCTCCTGACTTAGGTTCCAGCCCTCTCCAACCCTCTGCAGGGCCTCTCGGTGTTCTGTGTTACCTTTCATTAGTTTCAAAGCAGAGACCTTCCCCTTTCCTGCAAAGGCACTCACAGTGTCGCAGCCCGTCATGGCATGAAGACCCAGAAGTGCTTTTGTGTTGTCTGGTCCAAGTGTGGCTGCAACTTTGGTAACATCTATTTACTTTACTCTGTTTTTGGTACCACTTTTTATATAGATGCTGCTTGGGATATCACTAGAGAAGGCCACACATAGCACTAGAACGTCTGTGTCATCTGATACAACCTTCATTGCTGTATAGCCCTGTGAGGCTGCATGGGCAGCATGAAGAAGAAGTCGTGTGTCTGCTTCTTCTTGAGTGGACTTTAATCCATCCACTACCATGGAACCATGCTCAGTCAGTTGATAACAGGTTTCCCCACAGGTGACATATATGACTTTGCCAACAAACCGTCTCTGGTGTCTTGGATGTTTCTACTCATCTGTGATGACCTTGATTAGGTTTTCCTTGTTTCTGGAACTGGCAAGGAACTTTCTCCATTGTTTGATGGTATGGCCAGGTGAGATGCTCTTGAACTGGGTAGATTCAGACTCACCTCGCCAAACTCTCTCAGCAGCTTTGATTGAATTTTCTTGGTACACATCGAATACAACATCAATGCGTGGAGAATCATCACCTTCTGCAATTACAATGGAAAGAGCATGGTCAGCAACTTCAGCAAAGGTTTTATGGGTGCCTCTTATTTTCTGGATCAGGGCCATACCATCAATAAGACAAGCAGCTTTCCCTGGCACACATTCCGCTGGACAGACATTCTTCTGTAGCTCTTTGGCCAGTGCAGCTTTATTTATCTTTCTGAGGCTACCATCTGCTGTTGCTAGGGTCCATGGAAGAGGGCCTAGTGGGTACTGAAAAACCTCCCGCAGATTCAAACTTCTGCTCTGAGCAATGAGTACCATGTGAGCAAATAGATTTCGGTCAGCTTTCATGATTACTTCCTTTGGAGTGTTGCTATTTGTCTTCTTTTTCTTGTTTAAGTTGGCGAATGTCTTCAGGTTCAGTTTGGGCAGAGGGTCGTGGAATTTCTTGACTGGTGGACTGCTTTGTAGCCTTTCCTCTCTGAAATTTTGATATGCTCTTTGTCCTAATTGTCTTGCTTCGAGAAGGTCTGTTTCAATATCTTTTGGAGCCACACATCCGCTTGACAAGCAAACAAGATCCATTTGTTCAGTACTGACAGGATTGATCCAGCTATTGTCCAGAATCTCCATCAACCTCTTGACGTCTTCTTCATCTTTGAGGATTTTTGTTTTTTGAAGATCTTTGTGCATACTGTTTGGTTGATCCATGTCCAATGCATATTTCAGGGTTCTAAGATATGAGCTATGATACTCTGCAGTCAAGTAGTAAAGGTTAACTGCTGCTGGCTTTAGACTGAAGCCTTTTGTACCGCCAGCTGTCTGAGTGTCTCTGTTAATCGTCTCCTCCACAGCCTGGTCAACTGGAACCTTTCCAAATGTATTTTCAGTTCCAAGCTGTATAGACAAACCTCCTGCCTTCAAATACTCATAGGCATCGGGATTTTCTGTGGGAAGATGTGACATTTCAGCATAGTAGCATGAGACGTATCTGGCGTAGTTAATGTTATCATAACTGAAACACCAGGGTATCATAGCCTGGATTGCTGCCAGGTGCAGGTGCCAATCTCCTTCATGAGAGGCTCTCACGAAATTCAACACAATCTCCACCATTTCAACATAACTCATCCAGAAGCAGGCCAAAGGACCACACTTACTGCGAAGATGTTCTTTGAACTTGTCAAACAGTTCAGCTATCACTTGGAAAGAAGGAGACTGGATGAGCTCTGTGAAAGAAGTCTGGCACAGGTTTGCAGACATGGTTTCAATCTCAACCACCAATGACTGAAGATGATGTGCACTCTCACTATGATGCTCCTCACACCAGGATGGGAATTCTCTCCAAACCAGGCGCATCAAAGCTTCATACAGAAGCTTATGAAGTCGAATGGCACGGTTGTATTTGCGTCCTTCCAACACACCAGAAATGGATCCCTCTGCAATGACACCTGACTCGATGCAAAGGTCTTGTAGTCCTGCATCAGAGAAACGCTTCCCAATCACTGCCATTAATGTGCATATTGTATGGAATGCCCCAAGTCGTGGTACAATGTGCGAAAACGTGTCCTTGTGCTTCCACAATATCTCAGTGACCTTTGCATATATCGCTTGGTCACACACTACGACAATGCTTTTGAGCTCCAAAGTATTCCTGATCTTCTGCGAATGAATCACAACTTCATAGATAGTGGACATTTCAGTAGCTGGAGCATTGATGGTGGGTAGATATGCCACAGTATTTTGAGAAACTTCTTCATTATCTCTGGTAGCAATACTGAACCCTGTCCATCCAGGTACTGGGTTCTCTTGA
Source organism: Coenobita brevimanus (assembly GCF_032717465.1). Taxonomy (NCBI): domain Eukaryota; kingdom Metazoa; phylum Arthropoda; class Malacostraca; order Decapoda; family Coenobitidae; genus Coenobita; species Coenobita brevimanus. Next base: position 68,420 of record NW_027642460.1, on the reverse strand, counting down.
CTACTGGCAGTATGCAATCTAGCCAAGATCCAAATCAAATTATTCTTCTGGGCTTGCTGTACTACCTCCTTATAGTGTAACGCAATATGCAGTCTTGATGGTGGTCCTACCCGTTCACCAGCATTGTATGGAGGTAGAATGATAGGATTTGCATCAAGGGTCCTCTTCTTTACAACAGGTTTGGGTAGAGCTTTCCTAGGAGGATGTGGTCCATACACTCTGGGTTGCACTGCTATGCCATTTACTCGATGAGATGTACCTCCCCCACTCAAGGTTTCTTCCAACCGGTCTATGTTGTCCCAGCCTAGGGTCGTTGGGATGAGTGGCTGGAGCTGCTCAGGTATGGCTACACTTTCATCTCCTTGGGACTCAAGTTTCTGAATACATAATGCAGTTTCCAACTCCTCAACTTGCGTGTAGGACACACCATGCCCAAGACGATTAATCATCCTAATGAGTTCTACTGAGCCTGTGAGGGCCTTGGTAGCATATGGCAGCATTAGATGTTTTGGTGGCTTCAGCTGTCCTTGGGTCACCCCATAGACAATATCTTGGCCTACAGATTCAATGAGGCGCTGAATTCTTGGAGAAAGGGAAGCTTCATCCTGAGGCCCTGCTATTAAGTGTTGCAAGAATCCCTTTAGGTTGCCTGGAATAAAAGCTGAAGAATTGTTCAGTTCTGATGCAAGTGGGGGCCAAGATATGGACACACTATGCTTTTTTATCGAATTATGAAGCAAGTGAGCTGACTTTTTCAAGAGTCCTTCAATGTCGCATTTTGATTCCAGGTCCTCTACTGTGTCCATCAGAATGACATTTTGCTTGACTTGTGCATTTCGGGACAAGTTATCAGGGTACACCAGGACTTTTCTCTTTGCATCTTGTACAAAATGCAGACTCTCTCCAAATTCTGTCTCAAGATATCTTCTGACATGTTTCTTTGTAGAATCTTCCACCTTATCAACTCCCTCATGTAGCATCCAGCAGGTCAGTTTTGTCGTAAGCTCAGTCAGCTTAATTACCCTGGGGTTTTCAAAAACATCTTCTCTGATATAGGCAAACAACTTCTGAAAGGATTCCTTCATTACACATGGATATTCTTCTAAGTCTGTTTCTATGGGAATCACCTGTGGCCTTGTTCTGGTATAGCTTCTGTAGTATGATCTATGATAGTGGCCATCTGCTGCTACTAAAGCCCTTGCCAATAAGGCTAGGATCCTGCTGTCTTGCTTGGAAATTGCTGTATTCCTAAGAGTATCATCTGACCGTAGCTCAACACATTGTGTAAGTCGCTCCCTTGTCCGGCTGCCTGGCATAAATTTGTCCTTTTCACATATGATACAGACCTTGCTGTATATTCTAGACTCTTCAGATACTGTCATTGATCTCCTCTGGAGTCTTTTTGTTCAAATTTTTCCTTGTCACTGGATGCCTGTTCTGTACTTTGTTTCGATTGAAGGTCCCTTTTCATTGTGAACAGACTTCTACATTTCCTATGGTAGTGAATTTTTGGAATGATGCCCTCTGGAGTTTCTTGGGCAAAGTTTAGAATTGGTAGATGTTTCTTTATTTGTGCTGCCTTAAGAAGTGTGCTCCATGGGTTCATGTCCCTCAAACAAGAGAGATTCAGGGTCAGTTTTTCATCACAAGTACTGCTATGTATAATGCATTCTGGTACAGTTTTTGCACGGTTTGAAGGACCCGGTCCATCTTGAGTATTATCACCACCACCATAACTTGACGCTTGACTTACATCCAATGTCCTTTCACTTTCCATTTCTACAGCTAAGCATGCAAGCTACCTGAAAGTGAAAGATACATATTAGTTGTACATTCTCAGTTTAGCAACTATACGTTGAAAGCACCGAGTATCTGGAAGTATCTATAATCAACATTTTGAATTTTTCCAGTCAAATAAGGATGGCCGACTCTCTTAGGCATTTATAGTGGCCACCAGGGACTAGGAAAAACTCCATAACATAAGTTTAAACACCAAGATCATGTTTTTACCTGTATTAAAAGTAGTTATAGACCCTTATCAGTTAAGGGGGCGGCCATTTTTATATGGCAAATTACTCATAAAAAGCTACTCATCTTCGACTGCTATCATATCAAATTTTTAATCAAGGACATGAGGGAATTCAAAAATATCAGTTAGAATTTGCCCCACCAGATGGTACCGATATCGACCCAGGCTCATGGACTATTTTGGGCAAAGCCCCCCAGTTAGGAAACACGAACTTCCTAAGAAGCTTAAAATTATATTTTTCCAAAGGATTTTAGTGTTTTTGGATTGAATTTGATACCAGTTTCAGTTGGAAATCACTCATTTTTGCGTGTTTTCCCCACCCAAAACCCCGCTTTCCCACAGGTCTCCCATTATTCTTGGGGGGATGGAGAACGCAAAAAAAAGGTATTTCCAACAGAAATAATTATCAGATTCAAACGAAAAACACTAAAATCCTTCGGAAAAATATGATTTTAAGCTTGTTTGAGAGTTAGGTGCAAATATGAAAATTTACCTTTTTGAGAATCAAGCCAAAAATAAATTCTGCAATGAATCAAATGTTACGTAACCTACGCTATTCTAATGTAACTTGACCTTTGCTATTTTAATGTAACTTAACCTACATAAATCTAATGTAACTTAATCTTCACTAATCTAACATAACCTACTCTAATCTTACTTTACTTAACCTACACTAATCTAACACATTAACCTAACTGAATAACAGATTAACTTACTTTATGCTAAGAAAACAAACCTAACCTAACCTAGACTTTCCTGGCTATGAGACAATGCAAAAATGGTACACAGTATGGAAATAATCTGCCAGGGATGTCATTTTAATTTTTCTTGTCATTTCTGAAAGATTTCATTCAGCTTATGGCAGACTTTTCGTACTGGCTTGGATGGCTGTAGCCTTAAAAAAAACCCTTCAGTACAAGAGGCCTTTCCTATCTATCTATAGCCTGGCGCCCTAATCCCGAAAAGGGTGGCTGCAGACAAAACGCCTCTGAGTCGCTCTATCACCCACCATTTGACTGCCCTCCCCCCAGCTCACTACCCTCCCCCTTTCTCATATACCTCTCCACTTCATCCCTCCATCTCATCCTTGGCCTCCCCCTCCTTCTCCCCCCCTCCACATCACTCACATACACTCTCCTCATCAGTCTATCACTCTCCATCCCCCCCACATGGCCAGACCACCTCAGTGTGTTTCTCCTAATGCATCCTATCACATCCACATCCACACCACAATGCTTCTTCACTTCCTCATTTGTCAGTCTGTCTCTCCATGTAACTCCATATGTTCCTCTCAAATAACTCATTTCCAATGCTCTCACTCCTGACTTCTGTCCCTCCAACAAGGTCCAAGCTTCACATCCATACGTTAGAGTTGTATTACAATACTGTCATGTAGTAATATTTTCGCTTCCATGTTCACTTCCCTGTTTCTTATCACTGCATTCAAGGAACCAGCAACCATTCTTCCTTGTTGTACCCTTTCAAGGACTTCACCCTCCAAACTTCCATCCTTACTCATCACACTACTCAAGTACAGTATCCTTGCGTCCAGCACGTGTTAGTCCAGCACGGTGAGCAATTAATTAGTATTATTTAATACGATTTAATTACTGCAACACGAGTGTGTTAGCATAACACGCACAGAGCTCCGAGAAGTGGGCCAAATCCACAGAGTTCACTCTAGCACGATCACCCCCGGTCCAACACGGCCATACTGGACATTCCCATGATGATGATAGCCAGTGAAAACTTCTGATCAAGTAGCCTTCCCCGCCCGCTATCATGACGTGATCGTGATGGCGCCCAATTAAAAACGGTTCTGCTGTCACGTGATGTTTTGTTTAAATTTCTCCCGCCACAGCTCCACTCCTAATTCGCACTGGACGGTGCTTTGTTCTCGCAGCATTTTCTAAATTTCTGCCCTTGGTACTGCATTCTACCCTGCTCACGATGCCTAGGAAGCCTTCTGAGAACCCCAAGAAGCAGCGGCACCTCCCTCAGGCCACCAAGCTAGAAATTATCGAGAGGAAGAAGAAAGGGGAGAGGAATGTGGACATCGCCAAGGCCTACGACGTGAATGAAGCCAGCGTGAGAACAATAATAAAAAACCAAGACAAGATCCTGGTGGCAGTGAAGGCTTACGGGGGCGGGCCACTTGACTCCAGGTGCAGGCCTACTGACCCAGCAATCATTATAATGGAGCGGTACCTCAGTATGTACGTACAGAGGAAGGAGGCAGAGGGTGTTCCTGTAGATTCTTTGAACATCAGGGAGATGGCGAAGAAGTTCTATAGTGTGGCTATGAGGAGGACTGGGTCACAGCCTAACTCATTCCGTGCCTCTACAGGGTGGTTTGCATCGTTTTTGAAAAGGAAGGAGATACGGCGGGCCAAGTTGCATGGAGAAACTGCTTCAGCAGACCACATTGCTGCCTCAGAATTCCCAGCTCTACTGAAGAACATCATAGAGAAGGAAGGGTACACAGCACATCAAGTGTAAAATATGGATGAGACGGGACTACAATGGAAGAAGATGCCTAACAACACTTACATCATGAAAACCAGCCTCCAGGGACGAGGCAGGAAGGTCGACAAGTCCCGTGTATCTCTACTTCTAACCGTCAATGCCTCTGGGTCTCATAAAATGAGACCGTTTTTGATAAGCAAGGTGGCACACCCCAGGTGCTTCTACAACCGCTCTATGGCAGATCTAATGTTATCTGGCATAAAAATGACTCAGGTTGGATGACGGCAGTATCCTGTATAGAATGGTTTAAGAAACACTTCATCCCTGATGCAAAACGCAAGATGAGAGCTCTGAAACTTCCTGAGAAAATCCTCCTGTTAGCAGATAATGCCCGTGGACATCCTCAGATCTTGGCTGACATAGACCCAGCAGTGAAGGTGGTGTTTTTACCAGCCAACACCACGTCACTTATGCAGCCTCTTGACCAGGAGGTCATAAGTAACTTCAAGATGTTTTACAATCAGAGACTAAGCCGACATCTTCAGAAAGCAACAGAAACTTTTTCAGAAGTGAAGCAGATGGAGGCAGAATTGGGTGGAAGCCCCGACAGTTCACCAGCATCATCTCGCTCGTCCTCACCTGATCTTGACTCACCTGTACCAGGAACAAGCGCTGCCACACCACTGCCAGCATCACCACCTCAGGAATATCCCCACCCTGCCATGACGTCAACTACTCCAAGTAACCCCGCTGCTATGACTGTTGTACAGTTTTGGAAAAAGTACAACATGAAAAATTGTGTTGACAATATTGTGGCTGCCTGGGATAGTGTTAACGTGGCAACAATCAACCATGCCTGGCGCAAGCTAACTCCCTACTTCACCACTTCTCACCAACAAGATTCACTTCAGTACCCTGAGCACAGCAGGCAGGCAACCTTGGCAGAACTTCAGAGGGTCCCAGGCTGTGAGGAGGTTGCAGAGGAGGACTTAACAGACCCTGTGCAACGCCGAGAGGAGACCACCTTGGACGAAGCTGTTCGTCGAGTTGCTGTAGTTGACGAGGTGCAGGTAGAGGAGGTGAGAATGGCTGCTGCAGACTTCAACGCACCTCCAGCTCCCCCCCTGAAGATGCAGGATGTTACCGAGATCCTTCATGCTGTTGAAATTCTTAAGGAGGCCATGAACAGAGATCCTAATGAAATCCGACGCCAGGAAGTGATACATACCATGGAAAACAGTGTGCATTACTATGCTGATCTGTACAGGAGACACATTAACAAGAGGACTCAGACACTCATCACTAGCTTCTTCCAGCAAAAGAAGGAAGAGAGAAGAGTGCTAGAACAGGCAGAAGCAGGACCTTCCATGGATGTGGATGAGGATAGTGATTCTGAATGTGATTTTGAAGGATTTATGAAGGAGGTTGAGGAGGAGCAGCAGCCATTACCCGCTAGTGACGCCAACAGCCATCTTTCTGGGAACCAATAGGACTACTTACAGCCTCGGACATCACCTTCCATTCCCAGCAAGCCCACCAGCACTATCCTAAAAGATTAGTAATCATTCATAGTACAGTAACATTTATTATAATTACAGTAGTACCAATATATGTATAGGTATATGGTAGGTATTTAGGGTGACTTTTCCTTGGGTTGCTGACATAATTCATTTTTCCCCATAAGCTCTATTGTTAGTCCAACACGTTTTTGGTCCAACACGTGACCCATGCATGACAATATTACCGTGCTGGACGCGAGGGTACTGTACTTAAATCTATCTATCTATCTGTCTATTGCCAGATGCCATAATCCCGTAAGGGGTGGCCATTTGACTTTGAGTTATTTGTTTTACGGAGAGGGGCACTAACCCTCCACCAACCCACTTGCTGACGTAGGGAGCACGTATGATTTGGTTTTATGGTTACCACCCAGCGTTGTAAATGGTTTCTTGGCTTACAGGAAACCATTTGGCTTGTCACTCAGTGTAAAGCTACCTGTAAAGGAAAGAAAAGCAATAAGAAGTGACAGGAAAGATGGGAGAAATAGGAAGAGAGGAGGACAGGCACAGAAAAAGAATGATAAAGGCTAAGGAAGAAGTAGGCAGCACTACATAAGTGAGTGGATGATGGTCGCCACCACCTACCACCATGTACTCACATTTTCCATTTCCTCATCATCCAACCTCGCTGTACATTCACTGACTTCACTTCTCTCGATGACCATAACTTTACTTTTCCCTACATTCACCTTTAAATTCCGTTTCTTACACACTCTCCAAAACTCGTCCACCAAGCCTTGCAGCTCCCCTTCATCTTTGCTTAACATCTGCAAACAACAGTACAGGGAGCTTCCAGAGACTACCCTCTCTCACTAGGGTCACTCCAACATCCACTGCCCTACCTTGTATCTCTTTTATAACCTCATTCATGTACAGATTGAACAACCATGGAGACACGACATCCCTGTTTCAACCCAACCTTCAAAGAGAAAAATTCACTCAGTTCATCATTCACATGCACTGCAGCCTTAGCACCCTCATACATACTCTTCACAGCATTCAACACCTTCCCAGCTACTCAATATATTCATAATACTTTCCACAATCCTTGTCTATCCACCTTATCATATGCTTTCTCCAAATGCATAAAGGCCGCCTACAACTTCTTTCCCTTCTCTAGAAACTTTTCTACTAAAGATCTAAGAAGGAATATCTGATCTACACAACCTCTTCCATTCCTAAAGCCTCCCTGTTCTTCTCCAACTAATTCCTCTGTTATTTCCTTAACTCCATCAGGTGCATGAGTGTGCGAAAGTGGATGTATGTGGAATAACTGAAACTAAATGAAGAGGTGAGAGACAATGGGGGTATGGATGGGAAATATGAGCAGGAGTAGGTGAGAATGAGAGGGCAAAAGAAGGAGTGTGTATTGTTGTGAGTAAAAGATTGAAGAAGAACATAAGAGAGTACGGATCAGTTGGCTCAAAGATTGTGTGGGTTAGATTGAATGTTGGAATACAAATGTGGGCAATTGTGTGTGTGTATGCGCCAATGCAAGATCGTGCAAGCAGAGTGAGAGAAGAGTTCTGGACAAATGTGGAAGTGTGCATGGAAAAGTTTGGAAGGAATGAGAGAGTGTTTTTGATTGGTAATATGAAAGAGGTAAACAGTCATCACTCAAAGGATGAATAATAAATTGACAGATGATAGGAGCAAACCACAAATATTACTCTACAGTAGTAATGTACCTCTTTTTATTAAATTTCAAATGTATGTTGCTGCTAGTATGTACAGAGCCAATAGCTCTTAAAATATTTCATTTCATTTTGAGAGTGTGGGGACCTCATAGTCAGTGTGATGTACTAAAAAGTGCTAAAGTTCATCCTTACTCTACAGGTGTCTAGCCAGGGAGCACTCAATTGCAACAGCAGCAGTCAAGATGTGCTCAATGCTGATTCAAGGTCAAGGAGTATTTAGTGCAGTGTGGTGGGGCCTGCAGGGTGTACGGTATATGGAGAAGGTTGGAGGGCAGTGTGGAGGTAAGCAAACTATATGTTGTATTCCATCAGCTAATGAGACTTTCTAGCATCTCTTCCTTACCATAATATTCTCATATAATATTTGTCTTTTTATTTATTTTTTTGTGGACTAATAATGCATAAATAGCACACAGGAGATTGGTAACCTGTTCAGTCTGAGGACATCTTTTATTCTTGTGACTGCAAGACAGATATACTCAAGAAAATTCCCAAGTAATGAAGGGGTTAATGAAAACTATATCAAGCTCTTCCAGTTCAAAAAGTCATCCTTAGCTGAATGTAGTTTTATAGAGGCAGCAATAATAGAATTTATTAAATTCCCTTGGCTGACTTTCATAACATGCCGTTTGTGGAAATTGACTGGTAAGGAAGAGGTGTGAGTTAGCCTTCTACACTGATGAGAATGTAGCTTTTATTTATTTTTAAGGGGAAGGAGGGAGGATGATGAGCAGATAAACATTAAAAAATAGAGCATTAAAAAAAAAAAAATGCTTGGCACATATGTCTTTTTTGTTTTCACAATTGTACAGTAAGGCACAATGAGAATACTGTATCACATCCTGTCAGCAATCCCAAAAATGCAGGGCTGAAGTCTTTAATGGCTTTGGAGGTATCTTAATACCTTTTCCCTACCAGTTTACTCTGTTTATTACACCTCAGTACCAGTATCCTTTTGGCTCTTATTAATACAACCTGTGGCAGCTTTCCATGCTGTTCAATTTCTAACAGTCTAAATAAAAATACAGTATGCTGTAGATGATGCCCCTGAGCTAAAGAAGTAAAGGCAGTTTCATTTTTTTCAGTTACAAGTTTAGCTTGATAGTTTGTATCTTCTCTATATTCCAAGCTTACTCACTTTTTTATGCATGCCAAGAGTACTGTACAGGTAGTTTGGTGATCATTAAGCAGATCATCATTTTGCAGAATTTTTCCCCAACCGAAGATTGAGGTGAAGATTTTTTTCTGATTTTTTCTTTGTTCTTCCATGCTTGATGTTTTTCCCATTGGTAGGCAATTTTCCCAGTTCTTGCATAATTTTGTTGATAAGTACTTATGAACAGTGCACAAAATATACTTTTTGTGGGGTGGATTACTTTTGAAAGCATGGGTGATGTGTGATTGTCTCATTAATTACTCTTACTTTTGTGTATTCTCTTTATTTGTCTATGGATCCTACCTCATTTCGTATGTGAAAATTAAGTTTGGATTATGATAATGATGATGAAAAATGGGAATTAGGTATTGGAAAATGTTGATGATGATGATTTATGCACTTCCAGTCTCCAATGATTTTGTTATTTTGCAGTGGACTACAGCCAGCTAGCATCAGAAGTCATCAGCATCACCTCCAACAAACCAGAGTTGTTGTGGCAATGCAGTGCCCTCATCAACCTCCTACCGTACCAGAGGGTCATTTGGGCATTTTTATTTTTCATCCATCAAGTTGTGAGATGTGGTAGGTTCCTTTTTATCAGAACATGGAGTAGTGAGACCTGGGCAATAAAGGAACAGGATATTCACAAGCTCAAACATACAGAAATGACAATGGTTAGGTGGATGTGCACTGGGTCCCTGAGTGCAAGGCCTGGGGGGCTAGGTTTATGATGGATGAGTTGAGAGGTAGGATGGGATGGGGGTGTATTGGTGTTGTGATGAGAAGTAGATTGAGATGGTTTGGGCATGTGGAGTGGGTGGGGTATGATAATTGGATGAAGAAAGTGAAAAGTGTTAATGGTGGGGGCATGGTAGTAAGTGGTAGACTGAGAAAGACCTGGGACAAGGTCATTGAGTGTGACCTCAGGGTGAAGGGACTAAATGAGGAAGCTGCCAGAGATCGAGCAGCATGGAGAGCCACCATTAGGTGACCAAGGCCGACGCATGCAAGCATGTTGGAGCCGTCAGAAATGAAATGATGGATCTCCTTTTGCCACATATTTTTAAAACATTACTTGGCTTGCTCATCTGGCATATCTTGCTGACATATTTAGCAAACTGAATGAGTTAAATTTATCTCTGCAGGGCAGTTCTCAATGTATATGATCACAATGATGGTTTTTAAAGGAAAATAGTTGTGGAAGGAGATAAGCCTAGGGGGATTTTACATGTTTTCCTCAGGTAAGTGCTGTTTTTCCATTAATAGTGATGAGAGAGAGATTGTGAAACCAGTTATTGTAGAACTTATCTGTGCTTTTAAATCTTACTTTCCTGACACATGTGAGATATCTGTACAGCTGGATTGGGTTAGAAATCAATTCCTCCTATCAGAATATAATATAAAGAAGCTTCCCATTTGCCTTCAGGAAACACTGTTAGAAATGTGTTCAGACCGTGGCCGCCAGCTGGAATTTGAAAGCTCAACCCTCACATGGTTTTGGAGCGGTGTAAAGGAGCAGCAGCCTGACCTAGGGAAGAAGGCTCTGGAAAACCTTTAGTCCTTTGGGTCTACCTACCTTTGTGAAGCATCTTTCTCTGCAATGAGCATTATCAAGGCAAAACAGAGAAACAAACTACACTCAACCCTCGGCTATCACTCCCAATTGGTCCCGCTATGGCTGCGCTATGGCCGAAACCGTGATAGCCGAATTGAAGAACTTATGGTAATAATTCTAATTGGTGCCATGACCTCAATATTTACCCCTAAGATACCTTTTGTGTACCACATATTAATAAATAATAGTCTAAAAATGAGCATGTTTTATGATGTGATCACGATTCTTATAAATACCCCTCACAGTTGATTCATTGATGTTGTGTTTCTTCCCCACACTTCGCTTGGTCTCACTATTCTCTATAAGTTTCACATTTCCAGTTTATCTGCATAACTTAGGTTCTTCCTCTTCTTTACTTCCCTGCCAGGTGCCGCAGCATTATGTTGGGTGATGGTAGGGGGATGGGGAGGGGGTACGTTGGCCATGGTCCTATCATAAAAAAAGTGATTGTTCCTGCTATCAATGTTCACGGTCTGAGGGCGCACACTTGAATGGTTTGGCGGGCAGGAGACTTGGTCAGGCAGCCAATCAGTGCTCGGCTGGCGCTGATGTCACACGACCAATCACGGAGTGAAGCTTTTGTTGGCTGGGTGGAGCACTGGAGCCTGGCCTTTTTGAAATTTTCGAACATTTGCGGTGCGTGATAGCAGGCATTTAGTGCGTGATAAAGGTATTTGGGTAGTTTTTTTATATAGGCTTGATAGCGAGATACGCTATAGCGGAACCCGTGATAGCCAAGGGTTGAGTGTAAATGTAAACCTGGAACAAAGCCTGGCCACTGCAGTAGCCTCTTAACCACCCAGTATGGCAAAAATCATCAGTTAATATCAGCCCCACATTTCACATTGAGTTGTACAGTAAATACTTTTCAAGCATTTTTATGTTATATTGTTAGTCTTTTTCCATTACTCTTCTGAATAACAGTTTATTGTCCAGCAGTCAAACTATGCGGACTTTTAATATAATTTGCATTGGGTAGCAACCGTGGGTCAGTGGGTTAGAGCACTCTGACTGAAGGGTCAGAGGTTCGACTCCACCCAAGGGTCTCTGGTAGACATCAGGAAAGGCATCCGGTCATAAAGTGCTACACGCTCCAAAATCAGAATCCTCTACCTAGGGGCAACACCTTAGCCCTTATCAAAAAAGGGAGACACAGCGTTTAGATAAAAAGAATGTCCTTCCAAATATTGAGCCTAGTGGTTTAGTGGGTAATTAAGGCGCTCCAATCGGATTGAGCTGGTGTTGGTTTATATGTAAGGGATGGTTGGGGTTTATTGCTCATGTAATGCCGCCCAGGGATGAGTGAGGCTCGTCACTCTCATCTTAAATGCCAGGACCAACTTGCCTAGCCCTGGCCTCCTATGTCCCTCATGGGGCAACACAGGATTAGATGATGATGATGATGATGATCACTCATGGGGATACTTAATGGTAGAAGGTTTCAAGGGATACAATAAGCAAAAAAGTTTGGGCAACACTGCTCTAGACTTATCTCTGTCACTGTCACCTTTTTGAACTTTCATATCTTCATCTTTTTGAACTTTCACAGGTCGTTTTGACAACTTGGTGAGGCATGACCTGTGATACTTAGCCCCTGTTGCTATCAAATCTCCAGCTGGTATCATTGCCAGAAGTGATTCTTCTTTCAGTGTGTGAGTGCATTCTTTCACCTTGTGATGCACCTCAAGTGTAGTCACATCATGTAAGCCCTCTTTAGTGTTGGCAGGCTCTTCACATGTGAAACAAAGATTTGAGATTTCCTTATTTGCCTTCTGACTGTAACATGAAGCATCTTACCTGGATCTGGTATATTTGTGAGGGCCATTTGTTTCAGATGCTGACTTCCTTTTCTGTATGGCACAGTTAACTCTATCTGTGGAAAAGTTTCTTCTGCATGACTATTGCCATACAGCATTGTGAGCTATATGTGTCCTTGCAATTCCTGTATTATCTTCATTTAACTTAGATTTCCAGAGAATATATCTGGTTCATTTGTTCATTTATCATCCAATCCTACGTTGCCCCATGAGGAGCGTAGGAGGCCGGGGCTAGGCAAGTTGTTCCTGACATTTAAGATGAGCGTGACCAGCCTCACTCATCCCTGAGTGGCATTACATGAGCAGTAAACCTCAACCATTCCTTGGATATAAACCTTCACCGGCTCAAGCCGATTGGAGTGCTGTAATTACCCACTAAACCAGCAGGCACCAAAATTTGGTTATAAGGTTACCACTCAGCGTAGTAAATGGTTTCCTGGTGTTCTGGTACGTCCCCTATTTTTATAAACTGACTTAGAGTTTCTGCAAACAAAGTACTGTATACTGAAATTCACTACTTTTTCCAGGCTTTTGGGAAGCCAGTGGTCTGGTTGATGATTCATTTCTTTTATCCAAATGGCACAGAGTGTCCAGTCACTTTTTCTTTAGAGCAGGTTGCCATGGTGTGAACTTTACACCTGCTCTGGCAAACCATTACCACCTTGTTAACATCTGCATGCAGCATGGCTCATCAGCAGAAACTCAATCTTGACATAAGACAACAAATCGGCCATTATTCATCAAATATAAATATGCACATGACATGGTGTTAATTCTACATCTACACCTTGTATGCATGCTGCACCATCACCAGATAAACAGATCTGAAAATTTAAAAAGAAAAATGTCAGTTTAACCCTATCACATGTATAATATGCATATACAGTATAATGGTATTAACTGCACCTGCTATTCAAAACAACCAAAACCACCAGAAAAGCAAACTTGAAAACTATAAATCAGTTTAGCTCCATAAAGAGATTTATAATTTGTTTGTGAGCATTGGTGCCAAAACTCACTCAGAGTTCAAATATGTGCTGTGTCCCCCGCATAGAGATAGTTTTTGGCCTTGTGGAAAATTTTGTTCCTTTCATGATATAGAACAACTGTGCCAAAATCATGCTTTTCACAGAAAGTGCACGATTGGTCTGATATATCAGACTAAGACCTTCCATTATTCACAATATCACTGCTTTACCCCCAGATGCTTTCAACATTTTGTCTGCTACACCTTACACACCCACAGTTTTACCTGTTTCTATCTTATCACTTGCTTTAGTACAGTCTTAAGATGTGTCATTGGTGCAATATTGTCAAATCCAGTCAGTAATTATGCCATGCTACCTCATAAACAAATCCTCAAACTGAGGTTGGCTGTAGAATGGCTCATACGTTCAGTGGATTGGAAGCCATAACAGGTACCCCATTTGTCTATATTGCCAGTACCCTATCTATTTTCCTGTCAATCAATTCACACACACCTTAATCTTGGAAGGGATGGCCACAGTTAAGGTACCCAAACCAGGTAATTACTTTATATATATATAGATAGATAGATAGATAGATAGATAATCAGTGGAGGAAGGAAAAACAAAAGAAAAAAAAAAAAGTCCATGTGCTTATAGGCCCTGGTGAGAGAGGATAGTGTTTGGAAACTCCCTGTACTGTTGTTTGCAGATGATATTGTGTTGTTGAGTGAAGACGAAGGGGAGCTGCAAGGCTTGGTGGATGAGTTTGGGAGAGTGTGTAAGAAACGGAATCTAAAGGTGAATATAGGGAAGAGTAAAGTGATGGTCTTTGAGAGAGGTGAAGTCAGTGAATGTACAGTGAGGATGGATGGTGAGGAATTGGAAAATGTGAGTACGTTTAAGTACTTGGGTAGTGTGATGAGTAAGGATGGAGGTTTGGAGGGTGAAGTGGTTGAAAGGGTACAGCAGGAAAGAGAGGTTGCTGGTTCTTTGAGAGCAGTGATAAGAAACAGGGAAGTGAGCATGGAAGTGAAAAAGTTACTACACTGTATATCTCTTTATAGACAGACAGATACTTATAGATAGGTAGATAGATAGATGGATAGATAAACACTATACAATGTGCTGATATGTTGCAGGGAATTTATGTAACCAGTGACTTCATGAAGTCCTTTGGGGAATTCGTGAAATGAGTGTAAATTAGGATGGGTTAATGTTAGGTTGATATAGGCTGCAGTTAGGTTAGGCTGGAATAATCCAAGTTTGGTAAGTTAATTCAGATGAACACTTAAAAGTAACTTAGTATTTATATAAATTAACGTAACCTAACCTATTGTAAGTAACCTAACCTAACCCTTAGATTATCCCAGCCTAACCAAACCGAAGCCTAAATTAACGTTACTTAAATTAACGCATCCTAATTTAAACTCATTTCACGAAATTGGGGATTTCATGAACTCACTGGTTACACAAGTTCCCTGTAGCATGTATAATGCCAAAATATTTATTATTCTCACATACAGTATGCGCTGTTTCTATTAACCGCAGTTTTATCTTATAATAATAATTAAACGGACATTAGATAAGACCGTGAGAAAAACGAAAAAGCTACGTTATGCAGTGAAGCAACTTAAACGATGTTCCTACTCTTGGCTAAACGTATCCCGTATAATTCGTAGATCTAGGCAGAAAAAAAATCATAATCTTATATATACTTTTGTATTATACATGTATACATAGAACAGCACTGACAGAGAAAGCAAGAATAATAATTGAGGCAAGGAGTGCTGGTGTTTCAATATGGCGACCGTAAGGCATATATTCGCCCCGCCATTTCGTGGGACTCCAGCGGCTGGCGGGGGTCAATTGCGCTAATTTCAAATCTACCCGTACATTAAATATAACTAATATATTGAATAAAGAATTAGCAGGAGAGATTACATAATTTTTCTGAATAGTTATTTAGGTATAGTTAAACGATTGGAGATATTGTTGAACTGCACGATTTGTTTAAAAATCTCTTGTCGTCCTACGTCATGGGCGCCATGATAGGGAGATGATAACGGACTTATACACAGCTCCATATCGCTGGTATACGCCTTTTAAAGCTGATATTAGCACCTGTACCTATTACGGACGTCCTGGTGAGTAAATGTATGGTGTTTAATTTGTGTAATATCGTGAGATGTGTCGAGAACTGGATGATGGAAATTCAGGCGTTTCCCAGGGGTGGTTACTGGCGTGCCATAGTATGTACGTATATTATTTGGCGATGGAGAGGGACGCCAGTATGATTTGACGCTGATATATTAACGAAAAATATGTCCCTAGTTATTAAGACGTGCCACAATCCCCTCAATGACCCCTAAATGTAGGCTGGTGTACGGCACAAGGACAGCTGTGGCCGGCAGATCATCTCAGTATTTTATGATACGTAAGTAATCTGCCAATAATTAGTTTCAAGATAAAAATAAGAAATAAATCATTGGAGAGGAAGAGTGAAATCTTGGGGGTGATTTTGGAGTGATTTAGGGGTTGAAAGCTGGTGATTGGGGTTGAATTTTGTGGCCTATGGTTCTTAAAAAAAAAAAAAAAAATGATGTTGCTCCTTGGCTAGTGAATGGTTATCGTATAATGCCAAGACAACAATGTAGCCCCAAGCCTGTACACTGCTAATGGGGCAGTGAATCAAAATAATAAAAGTTAGGCTGTGTCTGTATGTTCGTATACAAGCTGTCAGCCCAATTATTTTTCTGTTTGGGTGAGGGTAAGACCAGGGATTGTCAAACAAATACCAAACAAAAATATTGGTGATTGTGTGCAATGGAACAGTGTGACATTGTTGGTAATTGCAACTCATAACCATGAAAATCATTGCTTTGTTTCCTTTGTGAGAACAGTAATTATACTGACCCAATTCTTTTTACATTTTTTAGGGTAATTGCAGAGAGTGTTTGAAAATTTAAAAATGTTGATGATTTTGCACAATGTGACTGCACAATATTGTTAAAAATCATGATACATGAGCCTGCTGGAGTAATTTTTGTGGCTTTGGTGAGGTTAGGTCATTGTGGGCTGAATAACAGTGTGAAAACAGAGATAATGGTATTTGCAAACATGTTGTGATGGAAAGGCTATTAATTAAATATTTGCAGGCAAGCTCTGGTGATTTGTTAATGTATGGGTGGATGGATGAATGAATTTATTTATCCACAATGAAGCTATCCCCTTTATATCACAGCATGAAATTGCACTTTGCCCTTCCTGATGGGTTTTATGATGTAATGGTTGGGTTTTATGATGTAATGGTTTTTATTTGTAGCTGCAATGGCTTTTCGTTTCAGATTATACGATGGTGAGGGGTCGTTAAGGGTGATGAAGGGTGCCATCAAAGTACGTGGTTGGATTTACGATGCTAACACTGCATGCAGTCGTGTACGTCAACTGCCCTGATGAGCCACATGTCTATCTATCCATCTGTTGGGGTGAGTAATATTTTATCTTTACATGGTAAATGGTTTTCATTACAGTAATACATCAATATACAATACCCCTAGATGCAGTACCCTGGATTAACGATTGGGGTAGAAATACCACCATACCCTGCCTAACGATGGCCAAACTCCAGTTCAACGGTGGCTTATTATTTTCTTTACCGATTTTGATAATATTTTAGACTAAAATTGTGTTTAGGTTGATTTATAAACTGTTTTTAGGCTTAAGTTAATGTGTTTTAATCATAGGTGGGGTGAACATTGTCATTTTGGTGTTTAGGTTGATTTATAAACTGTTTTTAGACTTAGATTAATGTGTTTTAGCCATAGGTGGGTTGAACATTGTCATTTTGGTGTTTAGGTGGATTTATAAACTGTTTTTAGGCTTAAGTTAATGTGTTTTAATCATAGGTGGGGTGAACATTGTCATTTGGGGTACAGTTTACTGAGCTTGATTTTTTCCAGACATATTTGATGATTTTCAGATTTTATTTGTTGGTTTTAGTGAGTTACACTCAAACCTCGATTTAAGGGACTAAATGGGGAATCAACTTGTCCTTTAATTGAAAAAATCATTTGTTTTACCACATATAAAGACAGTCTTATGAAATGCAATGATTGTTTCACCTGTGTTATATGATTATTGTGTCTTCTTCATTACTTTCTATTAACCTAACCATGCCTATGTGTGTTTCTGATATGGTACTTGACATAGATTAATGTGTTTTAGCCATAGGTGGGGTGAACATTGTCATTTCGGGGTACAGTTTACTAAGCTTAATTTTTTTCCAGACATATTTGACAATTTTTTTACTTTATTGGTTGGTTTTAGTGAGCTATTTACAGGTGTTAGGCTTTGGTTAGCTTCCTTGACAGCTGTTAAGCCATTTAGATTGGGTTTAAACTTGTTTTTTGGCTCATTTAGGTGGGTTTTTGGCTTGGTTTGGATGGAAACCCAAGGTACGTGTTAAAAGTACCCCAATATATTATGATACCCCGCCTAATGATGTGGTTTTACCTAACCATTTACTTCATTAAACCGGGGTATGCCTGTACCGGACAAGAACTTGCTAGCCTAGTGCAGAGTTTAGCTGATGTCTGTGAGCATTGCACCTTGAGAGTAAATGTAGAAAAGAGAAAAGTGATGGTTATTGAGAGAGAAGGTTACTTCCAGTTCGATGTTGCGGTGAATGGAGAGAGACTGGAATTGGTGAAAGAGTTCAGTTACTTGGGTACAGTGATAGAAAAGAGAGGGAAATGTGCAAAAGAAGTTGAAAGTAGAGTGACACAAGGAAAAGTAGCTGGTGCAATGAAGGCCTTGATAAGAAACAGAGGCTTGAGAGTTGCAGCTGCATGAGGCTTACATGAAGGAGTGTTAGTGCCAATTTTAACATGAGACTGCAGTGTGGCATGAAAATGAAAAGTCAAGAGTGAGAGCAACTAAGATGAGATTGCTGAGAAATGTATGTGGAGCACCGAAGGTGGATAGGATACGAAATAATGTGATTCATGAAAGATGTGGAGTGAGGAAGTCGGTGGACACCAGAATTGAAGAGAGTGTACTGAGTGGAGAGAATGGATAACAACAGAGTGGTGAAAAAGGTATAGCTGAGTGAATTTGAAGGAGGGAGGAGGTGAGGTAGGCCAAGGAGAAGGTGGAGAGATATGGTGGATGAGTGTGTGAGGAAGAGAGGTTTGGAAGTCTGTGAGTCTAGGGAACTGACAAGAGGTTGGGCTGGCTGGATGAATGTTGTGAGGAGAAGTGCATGATCAGGGATTTGGCACTCCTTTTTAGCGTGGTATCGTCTGGATTGACTCTATTGGATACATTTGTGTGAAGCTACAGAACATGGTGAATGTTTTTAGCGTATCCGATAGAGCCAGGATTCTGGGGGCTTGAATGATGAACATATGGAAGTATAACCCATTGGATTGGGCAAATTTGGGCTGTCTGGACGTTGCTACTCCTCACTCTGCCCTAGGGTGGGAAAGGAGGTCCTGTTTCTTGATATTTCCCAAGTTGACCTGTCAATGAAGTTTCAGTATCTAACACGCTCCCCCAAACTCATCCAACAAGCTTTGCAACTCCCCTTCATCTTCACTTAACAACACAATATCACCTGCAAACAACAGTACAGGGAGTTTCCACACACTGCCCTCTGTCATTAGTGCTGCTCCAACATCTGCTGTCCTAGCTTGTATCTCTTTTAGAACCCCATCCATATACAGATTGAACAGCCATGGAGACATGACACGTCCCTGTTTCAATCCAACCTTCAAAGAGAACAATTCACTCAGTTCCCTATCCACATACACTGTAGCCTTAGCACCCTTATACATACTCTTCATGGCTTTCAACAACTTCCCATTTACTCCATGTATTCCTGATACTTTCCACATTCCTTGTCTATCCACCCTGTCACATGCTTTCTCCAAATCCGTGAAGCCACATACAACTTCTGTATGTTCTCTAGAAACTTCTCCACTAGAGACCTAAGAATGAATATCTCATCTGCACAACCTCATCCCTTCCTAAAACCTCCCTGTTCTTCAACTAATTCTTCTGTTATTTCCCAAACTCTGTCAGTAGGTCTCCTACCATACACTTTTTCCCCTTTTCCTTTGTACAGGGGAATAATTATACCTGACTTCCAATCCTCTGGGACTCTGCCTTCCTCCCAGGCCAGTCTGCACATCTTCCAAATCCATTCTACTGCCAGTAATGAAAATTCTCCACCCCTTAGTATGAGAACCCCTTATCTCAAGCCCATCTCATGTCTTTCTATGGTGTGTGTTCCTTATTGTGTCTTCACTTTCTATTAATCTAACCATGCCTGTGTGTGTTTCTGATACACAGCATATCATAATGTATGTATTTAGTTGGTCTGTGTTATTGTCAAAGGGAAAATTTGGGATTGCACTTGGGATGCCCGGTACCGTAGGGTAAATCCCATAGGTAGTGTGCTTTTTGTTATTGTGCAAGTTCTTTATCACACACCAAGCCTTGTACCAGTTATGCATGATAACCAAGGGATCACAGTACCGTATATAAACGTGTGTTGGCAGGTGAGCTTGACTGCGACATTTTCTCTCAATTTTCTGTGTCTGTCCTCATCTCTTCCTATTTCTGCCATCTTTTCTGTCACTTTTTGTTAATCTTGTTTTCTTTTTCGGGTGGCTTTACATTGATTGACAAGCCAAAAAGTTTCCTAGATCCCAGGAAACCATTTACAACATTGGGTGGTAACTATATAACCAACCCATACATGTTCCCTATGTGTCAGCAAGTGGGTTGGTGGTGGGTTAGTTTCCCTCCATATAAAATAACTAACTTGCAGCCAAACGACCACCTGTTACGGGATTATGGTGTCTGGCAATAGATATATAGGTAGATAGACAAGTACAGTATCCTTGAGTTAGTGAGTAATGTGGTGTGGTTGATTTTCAGGAGCTGAAGGATTGCCATTGCTGGTGACTCAACTCTGGCCATTTCTACCTCTTCACCAAGTTAGCTGCCATCCATGACTAGACTAAACCACATATCTGCAGTTGGTACTACACATCAAGTTAAGCCACAGTGGAATGAAGGTTAGTATTGCTTTGCAGTTCTGTAGCAATTATCAGTCATTGGTATCATTATCCATGTGTAGTTTTCTTTGGGGCAGAGGGCAGTGAAATGGCAGGGGCAGGGCGACATGTAGGTGATTTGTCAGTGCCCACCCCTTACAGGATTAAGGCGTCTGCTTAGATAAATATAGTTTTCTTTGGCACAGGATGTAAAATATCCAGAACTATAAAAGGAGGCAGGTAAATGGGAAGGTTTAACAGAAGAGTAACGAGTAAAATGGGCTTTACATCCATTTATTCTACTGTCAATCTTTTAAAAATTCTCAGCTCCATTTAGAAGGCATTACACCATATACAAATGACCTTATATTCTCTTGCAAGTTGTTCATTTTAGAGGAAGTATTGAAAAGATATGATTGACACCATTTCAGAACCAAAAAGCTTAGAGTCGAAATTGTGGGAATTTTATTGACTCTGACTCTGACCCCAACTCCTTGCTCTCAGAGTTATAATAAAAATTAAGTGTACAATATTAACCATGCTTCCATATCTAAGCTATAGTTTCTGTTACATTTGATCTGCAAAGTACATGGTCTCTTGCTATTCCCTTTTCACACATTGGGTGGTAACTATATATACTGTATTATAACCAACCAACACATGTTCTCTATGTGCCATCAAGTGGGTTGGTGGAGGGTTAGTGTCCCTCTGTGTAAAATAACTAACCCAAAGTCAAATGGCCAGCTGTTACTGGATTATGGTGTCTGGCAATAGATAGTTGATAGACTGGTACAGCATCCTTGAGTTAGTGAGTAATGTGGTGTGGATGATTTTCAGGTGTGAAGGGTTGCAACTGCTGATGACTCTCAACTCTGGGTGTGTCCATCTGTTCACCAAGTGAGCCGCCATCCATGACTGGACTGCCATAAAGGGTAGTAATTTACCTTAAGTCGTTGAGGAAACAAGGTGGGTATTACTGTCATGTTTCATTAGAGTAAACCCTTGATATAACAAATTAATTGGGGGAGGGGTGGGTCGCTATATCTGAAAGTTCGCTACATACGAGGTTCAGTATTTCCGAGGGATTACCAAACCAGTTCCCTATGTAAGTGGAGTTGTTCTGTCCAACATGCTACCTAAAGTAATTCAGTGAAGTTTTACATGGAGAATTCAATGGTTTACGAAGTTGTACTTGTAAATACAATACTGTATGAAGTTGTACATATAAAAACAATATCTATAAGAAGAATACAGTATAATGTAGTACTGTTGCAGTACACTTACTGTCCCAGGAAGGGATGCTGTTGTCACTGTGGCCTGATTTGCGAACTTCCCCCTCATTTAGCGACCTTTGTTCACAAAATCCAGGGGAAGCTCAGTCGCGATTTGTCTGTTCATTATATCTGAAATTCGCAATACCAGGCGTTGGAATGTGAAACAGCCGCTTTCACCGGCCTCACACTTCCTACTGAGCAGGCTCCTCCTGCATACTGCAAGACTCTTTTGACGACGTCACCACTTGCAGTGTAACAAGTGTGTATGCGCACACACACTAACAGCAATGTGCATTAACACTCTCTTTCTCTCTCCTTAATTTGACGAACGATTCCAAGGACGAAGCTGATTGGATTATTGGCGTCCAATACATAGACTTTTGTTTAAGTGCCATTAAGACCCAGTCTGTAGCCACATACAAATATTTGGTGTCCCTTGAAGTACTATAATCCTTCTAGTCCCAGCTGACTGCTGCACATAGCTGCTCGGTCAAGGCACCTTTCTTGGTGAGACAGTCAGCCAGTTGTCGTGATGTGTCCATCCAAGACATTTCATCAATCCCCCCTCGCTCCAACATGTCTTGTAATGCAGCAATATCATTGTGCAATCTCCTGTCTTCAACGTTCCTGCAGGAGTAAAGGGCGTCCACCAAACTCTTGTTATCGATGAAACACTTGATCTTGAAATCTCCACACCATCACAGAATTTGGCAGTTGCATGTCCTGCTTCATAAATTTGCCACAGGCAACGTGCCCTCTTCCTTAAATGCCCAGAAAGTTTTTTTTTCTCCCCCACATCCCCTGGGGAGGGGGGAAAGAATACTTCCCCAGTATCCCTGCTTGTCGTAAGAGGCGACTAAAAGGGGCCTTTCTGTCTCCAGTCTTTCTCTCCTTATTGTCCTCTTCTGCTTTTCTGTCCTACCTCTCTTCTTGATATTTCTGTGTTTCTTCTGGCCTTTATTTTCCCTCTACTCCTACAATGCCATATTATGAGTTGCTGCTAATTCTTTTGCTTTTCCTTACTTCAAATCACTTCTTGCAGTCAGCATTCAACATTTAACTATCTGTGTTGCATATGTACCAAAATTGAGAGTTTTTATAATATACAGTAGTTGGAATTGCCAGGCCCATACGATAATATGTTTTATGATGTACTGGTACTGTTTCTGTGTGTTTCTGCCGTAGTTATTCATTTCAGATTGTGCCATGATGGAGGTGTGTGTGCAGTGCCTTTGAAGGGAGTGGATTGATGTGTATAGACACCATAACTGCACAGGACAGCCCTTCGGAAATAATTGCGTGCCTGTGGTTGATGGGTCTTTGGCCAGACAGACTGGGGTTGATCTACAGCAACCAAGAGGTATATAAAAACATCAATAATGTCCAGATTGACTCTGTTGGATACATTTATGTGAAGCTACAGAGCGTGGTTAATGTTTTTGGCATATCCAATAGAGCCAAGATTCAGGGAGCTTGAATAATGAGTGAATGGAAGTGTGGCCCATTGGATTGGGCAAATTTGGGCTGTCAGGACGTTGCTACTCCTCACCCTGCTGTAAGGTGGGAAAGGAGGTCCAGGTGATGATGATGATGATCTGTCTATCTGTCTGTCTATTGCCAGACACCATAATCCTGTAAGGGGTGGCCATTTGACTTTGAGTTATTGGTTTTACGGGGAGGGGCACTAACCCTCCACCAACCCACTTGTTGACACGTAGGGAGAACGTATGGGTTGGTTATATGGTTGCCACCCAGTGTTGTAAATGGTTTCTTGGCTTACAGGAAACCATTTAGCTTGTCACTCAATGTAAAGCCATCTGTAAAGGAAAGAAGAGCAAATCAAAATACAAGAGAGAGCCAAATTCAAGATCTGATCATTTTGAGATGCCTGGACACACTGCGTTTGAAAGACTGGAGATCATAGGAAGCAGGAAATACAAACAGAGGGAGACAGTTCCAGAGTTGACCTGTTGCATAAATGAAAGGCTGGGAGTAACGGTTAATTCTTGCATTACAGAGTTGGACAGAAAAGGGATGAGCGTTTGCTACAAGACAGGTGCTACGTGCCCGTCGTAAAGGTGGAGGAATGCATGCAGACAGTTCAGAGGAGCAGAGACCATTGAAGAAGCGATAGAAAAGAGATAAAGATGCAACAGTGCGATGAGGAGACAGAGGTTGAAGGGAGTCAGTAAGAGGAGGAGAATTAATGAGACGAAAAGTCTTAGACTTCACCCTATTGAGAAGAGCTGTATGTGGGGAGCCTTCCCACACATGAGAGTTGTACTCCACACAGGGACGGATAAAACTCCTGTATAGAGTCAACAGTTGTGCAGGTGTAAAGAAGGAACAGAGTCTGCTTAGCACACCCAATCTCTTCGAAGCAGATTTTACAAGAGATGTAATATGATCTTTCCAAGATACATCCCAAGTAAGTGAAACCCCAAACATGTTCAAGGATGATGCAGGATTAAGCTGAATATTATTAAAAATTAGTGTGTATACCTGTGGAAGATTTTGCGGGTTGATAAGTGTAAAAACTGAGTCATTGATGCATTAAAAACAACCAGATTATTTTTACCCCAGTCAGCGATATGAGCCAAGTCAGACATTAGGTGTGCCATAGCCTCATCCCTTGTTTGTCAAAGTAACTGCTGAGATGGAAGTTGAGGGAACCAAATAGAAAGGTGAAGGGTGGAGTTATCAGCGTAGGAGTGGATAGGGTTAGATGTACTGCTTAGAAAGTCATTGATGAATAAAAGGAAGAGAGTTGGTAATAGGACGGAGCCCTGAGGAACACCATTGTTGATAGATCTAGGAGGAGAACGATGGCCTTCTACAACAGCGGCTATAGAACGACCAGAAAGGAAGCTAGAGATGAAGGCACAGATAGAAGGATAGAAACCGTAAGAGGGCAGTTTGGAAATTAAAGATTTATGCCAGACTTGATTGAAAGCCTTTGAGATGTCAAGTGCAATGGCAAAGCTTTCACCAAAGTCCCAAAAGGAGGATGACCAGGAGTCTGAAAGGTAGGTTGGTAGTGGGTGTGTACTAACCAGCGTACTTTATTATAATGCCCAATCCAGGTGAAGACATAGCATAGATACCATGCACTGTATAGCTTTCTCTTTGCATCACCCTTGTTGGCTAAGCATTTTATTTGTAATCATGTGTATGTAGTGTGCTGAGGTGAATATTTTTGGCAAGAGACAGACTGAGGAAGACTTGGGACAAGGTCATAGAGGGTGACCTCACAAGTGAGAGACTGATTAGGGAGGCTGCTGGATATTGAGCAGTGTGGGGAGAGCAAGAGTTTAGTTATCATTCCGCATTATCTGCATATTATTTAAAATGTGTGTGTGTGTGGTTATTGTACTTCAGCAGATGTAAACACAGTGGCTCACACCAAAATTGCTCTTCTCACAGTACACCATCCTTCTTTCAGGAGATAGGGAGTTGAGAGATGTTTGTATAGCCAGGGACTGGATCCACTACAGCTTCCTTTTATGGGATAAGGAGGGAATTGAGGGATGTTTGTATAATCAGGGAGTGTAGCCAGCTAATTATGTGAGTGCCACTAATCACAGCCATCAGTTTGTAGTCCCCAGGTGTATTTAACAGACAGAAACCATGAATCGGGGTCACAGACTTTAAGTAAGGCACTGACATGCATCGTGTTTTAATTATGATAGTTCTTTCACCTTGACCTGGCCTAGATTTCAGCCTCTTGTAGCTTTAATTTTAGTTCTTTCACCTTGACCTGGCGTAGATTTCAGCCTCTTGTAGCTTTATTTCATTCAGCTCTGACAGAAAAAAGTGTTGTGACTCAAAATCCTTTCCATGGCACTTCTTTGTGACTGGCATTGTACCGTATTATTTCAGCTCAGTTTCAAGGTGATTTTTCAGCTTTGTAGTATAATTAATAGTAGTTGCAGCCCCCAGTTCATTGAGCAACATGAACCGAGTGGGCTGCAGGTGGAAGTTCCTCTTCTGCAGTCCACCATTACATCAGTGCCACCCCATGAAGGCTGCAGGGTTATTCCAGGCCAACTCACCCCAAACCTCCCAGTTCATGCCGTCAATTTTCTTGGAAATATTCAGGAAAATGCTTGTATTTGTTTGTGTCCACCCCTTATGGGATTAGGGCATCTGGCAATAGATGGATAGATAGAACCATGCAAAATCTTGCTGTCTTCAGAGAATGTTATGAACTTAACCAGAGACTGAAAAGGTTAATATATAATTTTCCCTTCCAGGTTAGAGTTGACTCAGCCGTGGAAACTGCCATGTCATCATATCATATCGTACTTAACGGCTCCAACATGCTTCCCTGCGTCAGCCTTGGTCACCTAATGGCGGCTCTACACGCTGCCCGATCTCTGGCAGTCACCTTGACAATTATCTCCACTGTCTAGTAAGTACCTGAATGTGGTTGCATTTTGTTCAAGACTAAATCTGGGGGTTTGCAGGCTGATGTTGCCCTTCTCCTGCAGTCCACCATGCTCCTCTTGGGGTTTAGGAAGTTAGGAATGTTTGTCTATTGGCACCACTGCATGAAGACATTCCTTTGCAGTACCAGAGTGGTTTTATACTCTATATTATTAACTAAGGTGCTCATTATTCACTTTATCATATATTCCTATTCTCCTGCATTCTAAACCCTACCTTACCCCGTCTTTGGATGGGAAAAGAGGGAGGGATGATGGTTTTCTTGCACGTAATATTACTTTCCGATTGTTTATCATGTATTTTCCCCTGTGTAATATAAGTCACCATATTTGCCTCAGTTTCCTAGCCTTATCAGCTTCCGTACCTTGCCTTCATATATGATCATTTACTATATCCATCCATCCTCTTGTTCTGTGAGAGAGAGGGGTGTAAGTTGGGGGAAAGGCAGCAAAATAGCAAGGGACAGGGTGACATGGAGGCGATTTGTCTGTGGCCACCCTTTACACGATTATGGTGTCTGGCTGTAGATAGATAATTATGATAGGTTCTTGTCCTACCATGCCTCCTTTCACCTCTAAACTCTTTTCACCACCATATCTGCATCCATTCTCTCCATATAATTATTTCTGTCTAATGTCACACTAAAGATTTGGATATAAAAGGAAGGTGGAAAGAGCACTTTGAATCTGTTCTAAATAGACCAATCCCAGCTGAAGAGGACATTTTGCCAGCCGAGAAAGATTTGCAGATAGAAACAGGGGATATAACTTTAGAAGAGGTAGCAAAATCTATAAAGGAGTTAAAGAATTTTAAGGCCCCAGGTGAGGATGGAATATTCCCTGAAATGCTTGAGGTGGAAAATGACGAGTTGATGAATGCGCTTTTGAAACTTTTTAATGTGGCTTGGGATAATGGTGGAATTCCAGAAGAGTGGAAAAATGGAGTGATTATAAAAATACCAAAAAAGGGAGATTTAAGTGTGTGTGGCAACTGGAGGGGATAACTTTGACACCTGTAGTTGCAAAAGTCTTTTCCAAAATCTTGTTGAACAGAATAGAGCCAGTAATTGATAAAATTTTAAGAGAAGAACAAGCGGGATTTAGAAAGGGTCGAGGTTGTAATGATCAGATTTTTATTGTAAGGCATCTAATGCAACAAGCTAATGAGATGAAAATGCCACTTAACATGTGTTTTGTGGATTTTGAAAAGGCGTTTGATAGTGTTTCATGTGGAGCTATGTTGAAAATTATGAGATTCTATGGTATACCAGAAAAGTTTATAAATATTATTAGAAGCCTGCATGAAGGTACTTTTTGTAAGGTAATGGTGGGTGGTTCTTTGAGTGATCCATTTCAAGTTAGGTCAGGAGTGATTCAAGGAGGAGTTCTTTCGCCATTGTTGTTTGTTTTGGTTATGGATTATGTTGTGAAAAAAGTTGTAAGGAGAACGGATGCAGGAATTAACTGGAAAGAAAATAAGAAGCTGATGGATTTGGTCTATGCTGATGATATTGTACTGATTTGCGGAAGTATTTACGAGATGCAGAGGGTGCTTGATTGTTTGGTGGAGGAAGGAGAAAAAGTGGGATTGGTAATAAACTGTGGAAAGACTGAAATTATTAATATGAATGTGGAGAACCAAATCGATTGTGTAATTGGGAATAATGTGGTGAAGAATGTAGAAAACTTTAAATATCTGGGAACGATTGTATCATCTAATGGATCATTAAACAATGAAATTGAGGAGAGGATTAGACAGGCTTGGTGAGCTGTTGGAATGTTGAAATCTGTTTGGAATAATAATATGCTTTCGGTACATACTAAAGTGAAAATTTACAAGTCCATGGTTAGACCCATTTTAATTTACGGGCATGAGTCATGGTACAGTACAATTGCAACAGATCAGAAAGTATTAGGATTTGAGAATAAAATACTGAGAAGGATTCTTGGGGTAAAGTGGCAAGACAGAGTTACAAATGAAAGAGTAAGGGATATTACGAGAGTGGAACCAGTTAATGAATATGTGAGACTGTCTTGTTGGAAGTGGCTGGGGCACATATACAGAAAAGAAGGTAGTTTAATACAGGATGTGCCAGAGTGGATTGCTAGAGGAAGAAGAGGTAGAGGTAGGCCGAGGGAAACCTGGTTGAGGACAATGAAAAAGGAAGCAGGAGAGGAGTGTTGGTGGGACCTGAAGGAGATGGCAAGAGACAAATATTGGTGGAGAGAGTTCATCGAGGCCCTATGCATCCCGTGGGGTGTCACAGGAAATGATTGATTGATTGATTGAATGTCACACTCGTTAGGAGAAACACATTGAGGTGGTTTGGCCATGTGGAGAGGATGGAGAGTGAGAGACTGACAAGGAGAGTGTATGTGAGTGAGGTGGAGAGGGAGGGGGAGGCTAAAAATGAAAAGGAGGGATAGAGTGGAGAGGTTTGTGAGAGAGGTGGGTGTGTGGGCTGGGAGCAGGCCAGTGAAATGGTGGGGGACAGGGCAACATGGAGGCGATTTGTTTGTGGCCACCCCTTATGGGATTAAGATGTCTGGCAATAGATAGATAGACACGCTCTTTAACACTTACATCACCAAGTGTCCTCACTTCGTATATAATTTTTACCTCAGTTGTTGGCTGCTTCAAGAAGTGTCTCAGCTCCATGTCTTTTATAAAACTGACATTTCATCACTCTTACAAGAATTTGTAAGCCCCAGCCTTGATAGTGTGTCCTGTAGTGCTGTGTTTAGGAAGAAAATTGGTAGATAACTTAAGAGTAGATAGGAACTTGAAGTCAGATGATTTTTTTGTCTCAGAAGGAACAGCAAGTTGGTCAGGGATGGTGAGCAGTTTGTGTCATAGGATTAACTACCAGACTCACACCTCAAGCTTGGAACCAATTTAGGAAGTAAAGAAGCCATGAAGTCAAGAAGCTTTGTGTAGTGGAGGAAGGTGTGGAAATTTAAAGAGTAGGGGGGGGGGTAGACTATCTATCTATCTATTGCCAGACATCTTAATCCCACAAGGGGTGGCCACAAACAAAGCACCTCCATATCGCCCTGTCCCCTGCTATTTCACTGCCTTGCTTCCAGCTCACACCCCTCTCTCTCATATGCCTCTCCACTCCATCCCTCCATCTCATCCTTGGCCTCCACCTCACTCACACACTCTCCTTGTTAGTCTCTCACTCCATCCTTTCCACATAGCCAAACCACCTCAGTGTGTTTCTCCTCAACGCTTCCTTTCACATCCACATCAGAACACTCCTTCACTTCCTTATTTGTTTCTCTCTCCACGAGACTCCTCATGCTCCTCTTAAATAACTCATTTCCAGTGCTCTCACTCTTGATTTCCTCTAAACCTGGAAAGCATTTACAACACTGGGTGGTAACTGTATAACCAACCAATACGTGTTCAGTACGTGGCAACAAGTGGGTTGGCAAAGGGTTAGTGCCCTTCCCCGGAAATCAGCTCCTGTAACTAAAAATACGAACATGGGAGGTAGACAAGTAGACAAAATAAACTTAGGGTGAGTTACTGGAGATGGCAATGAGTACAGTATGGAGTAGAGTAGAAGTTCTTTCTGGACTCTGAAGCAATGCTTAGTGTGGGTGAAGCAATGCTTAGTGTGGGGAGTGACCTGTATTTTCCATTAATGGTGATACCCTGAACGGAAAATGACCCAGCACCCTGTTTCTTTGAGCCATCATCAGAATAGGTCACCACGACTTGTTCATCATAGTTTATGATCTTGACAGTCTCATCTAGTGTGCACACCTCAATGCTCTTGCCTCCTTCCCTGACTCTCTTGGATTCTGGCAGAGTGTCCAGATCAGTGACCTCTAGGTTATCGTGTGCCTTCCAGTTTGTGTCAAACATGCGGTTTCCAACTGTGATGATGGCTGCTACAGCCTGTGCTTCACACATGTGGTAGCAGCTCTCCAGTTTATGAACGCTTATAAATACAGTCATTACTCGTTTTACAATGTTTCAGTTTACGATATTTCGCTACAACGATAATAGAAAAGTTCCACCCCAAAATTCGATTTACAATAAATTTTCTGCTGTAACGATTTTGCCATCGGTTGTGGCAAACAGTTTTTCCACTTTTTATGCATTTCTGTAAGTCTGGGCACATTTTAAGCGACATAGCTGAATTCCTGGACATCAAAAACATATATTTAGACACCAAAACAATATTTTCACATGAATTAGAAGCAGAGATTGAGGCATATTGTCTTTGATTATACCTTCATTTTTGGTGAAAAAGTTGCATGTGTATGTCGAGTTCAAAGGCCATTTACTGGAAATTGACCACTTATCCAGATGTCTACCCAAGATTTTTCTGAACCTTAGATGGTATACTTGATTAATCTGAAGAGTAATTTTCTGCCTCTCCGGTGCATGCAAACCACCCCCAGCTCCAGTAGGGTGGAGTCAAAGGTTTTTCGTCTCTTTAACTCTCCTCCTCTTACTGGCTCCCTTCAACCTGTGTCTCTTCGCCACATTGTTGCATCTTTATCTCTTTTCTGTTGCTACATCAGTGGTCACTGCTCCTCTGAACTGTCTGCTTGCATTTCCCCACCTCTACGACGGGTGCGTAGCATTCGTCTAGCAGCAAACTCTTATCCCATTTCTGTCCAGCTGTCTAATGCAAGAGTTAACCGTTACTCCCAGTCCTTCATTTATGCAACAGGTCAACTCTGGAACTCTCCCTCTGTCTGTATTTCCTACTTACTATGATTTCCAGTCTTTCAAACACATTGTGTCCACACATCTCGAAATGAACGGATCTTGAATTTGGCTCTCTTTTGTATTATTTTTGTTTTGTTTTTTTCTTGGAAGGAATGGTTTGTGGGCTCCTGGCCTTTGGCTCCTTCTTCATTGCATTAAAAAAAATAAATAATAAAAATAAAATGAGGCACAGGGAGTATTATGGAGGCTTGGTTTCTGGATGGACTCCGGATATGCGTCAGTCCAAGCAGTTGACAGTCACCATAGAAGGCTGCACATCACCCCATCATCTGGTTATATGGTTACCACCCAGCATTGTAAACAGTTTCCTCAGTTACAGGAAACCATTGGGCTTGCAACTCATTGTAGAGGCACCTGCACTGGAAAAATAATAAAATGTGACAGGATGGCAAGGGAGAAGTAGGAAGAGAGGACACACAGAATGAGAATGGGGAAGGAAGAAGTAGGTGGGACTATATCAAGGGAATGAATGATGGTTGTGGATTTGGAGAAGGCATTTGATAGAGTTCCATGGGTGATAGTAAAAAGGGCTGTGAGAGAGCTGTGAGAGGCCAAGGATGAGATGGGGGAATGGAGTGGAGAGGTATATGAGAGAGGGGTGTGTGAGCTGGGAGCAGGGCAGTGAAATGGCGGGGGACAGGGCGACACGGAGACAATTTGTTTGTGGCCACCCCTTACGGGATTAAGGCTTCTGGCAGTAGATAGATAGATAGAGAAAACTGTATCTTAATGGATTGTCAGGTTGACGTGAAATTTTATGAATGGGCAGCTGCTGTACATGTGAGAGTGAATGGAGAGTTATGTGAGGAATTATCAAGTTCATACAGGCGTTCACACGAAGCAGGAATAACAGGGGGCCTATTGCCACATATTAAGGTTACCTATTTATCTATTGCCATAAGGGGTGGCCTCAAACAAATCGCCTCCATGTTGCCCTGTCCCCTGCCATTTCATTGCATTCTCCCAGCTCATACCCCCTCTCTCATATACCTCTCCACTCCATCCCATCTCCTTGGCCTCCCTCTCCTTCTTCCCCCCCTCCCCTCCACCTCACTCACATACACTCTCCTTGTCAGTCTCTGATTCTGGTGAGAAAAAAAGAGTGGATGTGAGGGTACAAAGATTCAACAAACATGTGAGAAAAGAATAGACAGGATTATCTCCCACCCTCCACACCATCCAGGAAGGGAGGGAGGCAGGAAGAAAGGTAGGGAAGTGTTTTTAAAATGATCAAGCATTAGAATTTTGATAGGAAAGGGAGAAGCTGTGCATTAAATAATCACTAATGTACACTTATAAATAAATAAATAAAGTTTCAATATGTAAGTGTCTGACCCATAGGGCATGATTTATTTATGTATTTATTTTTTTATAGCCAAGATTGAGGTCATAGTAACAGACATTTACAGGAAGTCATGCATTACCAGCAGATTCCCTTTGACCTTGTCTGTTTATCTACCTGTATCTATCTGTATAACTTACCAGACACGTTAATCCTTCAAGGGGTGGCCACAGACAAATCGCCTCCATGTCACTCTGTCTTCTGCCATTCACAACTCCTCTGATATCTCTCACCACTCCATCCCACCATCTTAGCCTTAGTTTGCCCTAATACCTCACTCATACAGTCTCCTGGTCAGTCTCATTCTCTGTTCTCCACATGACTGAACCATCACAGAGTATTTCTCGTAACATCCACATCACAGTGCTTGTCACCTTCATCATTTGTCGTTGTTTTTCCATATAATTCCACATGCACTTCTCATATACCTCTTTTTCATTCCACATGCTCCTCTCAGATAACATTTATTCACTCTTTGCCACTCTTCCACTGCTCTCACCCTTGACCTGTGTCCTTTCACCAGGGATGAGACCAGCATGTTAACCCTGTGGAGGAGTCTGGTACTACCCAAGCTTGAATAAAAGTTCCGTAGCAAGAGGGGAAGATCCTGCCACGTCAAAGGATTTTTCACAAACGTGTTAACCTGCACCGTAGAAGCCTTCAAGCTGAAATCAGACGCCTTCCTGCGAAAGATGGGAGACACACCACCTCTTGCCGCATACTGTGACAGGCTAGGGTATTTGCAAGAATATATTGATGCCACGGCACTGCGTAACTGAGGCTTAGTGGCTGAGATCTCCATAGGGTGTCATAAGGTAAGGCTAAGCTTCACTTCCATATGATAGAGTAGGGATCATTGTACTGTAATAAAGTTTCTCCCTCTTTCTCTCTATCTCTATCTGTTTATCTGTCTACAGTAAAAGTCCCATTATTCGGCATCTATGGGACCAGGATGATGCTGAGATGTTGGATTTACCGAATAATCAAAAACCTACCCACTCAGTACCTTAAATATATTGGTGAACACTGTCATCACCACTTATGGTATTACAACTGTTTGGAGAGAGTATACTGTACAATACTGCAATCAATACAGTACTGTCCCTGAATCTGAAATATATATATATATATATATATATTAAAATTAATGAACATATACAAGTGGGGTGCTAAGAATCTCACGGTTGCCTCAATTACAATCTAATTCCTTTGTTAATGCAAAAAATACAATTAAAATTGGTAACTGGAATGTGAGAACGCTAAATCATGATGGTAAAATCGATGAGTTAGTGAAGGTTTTTCAAAATTACGGACTTGATATTTGTGCTCTGACAGAAACTAGATTAATTGGAGTCGATAAGTTGGATTTGGAGGATGGTATACGTTTATTGATATCTGGTCGACAGGACGGAATGCATTATCAGGGAGTAGGATTGTTGCTGGGTTGTAAGGCAAATAAGGCTTTATGTGAGTGGGATCCTATAGATGAGCGATTGTTATACGCACAGTTTAAATCAAATCATGGCAACATCAGTCTGTTTGTGTGTTATGCACCTACTAATGATGCACTCGATGAAAGGAAAGACACATTTTATGAAAAGTTGCAAGAAGGAGTAGGAAGGGTACCTAGACATGATGTTTTGATCTGCATTGGAGACTTTAATGCAGTAATGGGCTGTTCAAATGAGGGATTTGAGGCATGTATGGGTAAGATGGGAGTTGGTAGTAGGATGAGTGAAAACGGAGTGAGGTTTGGAAGCTTCTGTCTAGCAAATGACTTAGTCATCGGGGGCACACTCTTTCAGCATTGCAATATACACAAGACAACTTGGGTGTCGCCGTGTGGAAAATATAAAAATCAGATTGATCACATCGCTATCAGTAGGAGGCATAGAAGTTCTCTGCTAGATGTTCATGTTAAACGGGGAGCGGATATTGGTAGTGACCATCAACTCAGCATTGCAAAAATAAGGTTTAAACTTAAAAATCAGAAGAAGGAAAAATCTGGTGTTGGTAGATACGATATTGTTAAGCTTAGAAGGGAAGGAGAAGAAAAGGAGGAATTCAGATTAGAATGCAGAAATAGGTTTTTGGTGTTGGAAACGTTGGAAGAGGGGGGAAAAAAGTGTAGATGAGATGTGGGAGGATGTGAACAAAGTTTTGCATGAGACTGCTGAATGTACGATTGGAAGGAGACATAGATTCAGGAGAAAGAAATGGATATCAGAGGAAACGTGGGATATGATAAAAAAGAGAGGTGAGGCTAAATTGAGGAGTGAGATGCAATGCGTTGA
Source organism: Coenobita brevimanus (assembly GCF_032717465.1). Taxonomy (NCBI): domain Eukaryota; kingdom Metazoa; phylum Arthropoda; class Malacostraca; order Decapoda; family Coenobitidae; genus Coenobita; species Coenobita brevimanus. The sequence continues at coordinate 33,947 of NW_027642460.1, read as the reverse complement.
TGAACGAGAGATTGAATTAGCAAGAGCTGCGTACTGGAGTTTGAATTCAGAAGTAAGAAGGTTAGCTAGGAGAGATAAAAGAAGATGTGTGGATGAAAAGGTTGCAGAGACTGAAATCTTAATAAACAAAAATGATGGACAGAGTCAAAGAATAGCATATGAATTGATTAGAGAACTGAGTGGTAATGCAGGTAAACGCAAGGAAATACCAGTTAGAGACAGGGAAGGAAATTTATTGACCAAAGATGGAGATATTAAAAATAGATGGAAAGAGCATTTTGAGACAGTTCTTAATAGACCAATACCACCAGAAGAGGATATACCATCTGCTCAGGAAGATTTAAATATAGAAACAGGAGAGTTGAGGCTTGCAGAAGTGGAGAAAGCAGTAAAACAGTTAAAGAATAATAAGGCACCAGGGGAGGATGGTTTATTTCCGGAAATGTTTAAAGTGGAGGGGGATAGATTAATAATGATCTTGACCAAGCTATTCAATAAGATATGGGTGACGGGGTTACTACCATCAGTTTGGAAGAATGGTGTAATTGTTAAAGTTCTGAAGAAGGGAGACCTGAGTGAATGTGGTAATTGGAGGGGAATCTCTTTGTCACCGATAGCTTTGAAAGTTTTCAGTAGAGTGTTGTTAAATAGGTTGGAGCCGGTGGTTGAGGGTATTCTGAGGGATGAACAGGCTGGTTTTAGAAAGGGACGTGGTTGTAATGATCAGATCTTTATAGTTAGGCATTTGATGCAGCAAGTTAATGAAATGAGAGTACCGTTAAGTCTTTGTTTTGTTGATTTTGAAAAGGCTTTTGATAGTGTTTCGAGAGAGACTATGGGGAAGATCATGAGACATTATGGAATACCAGAGGAGTTTGTGAGGGTCATTATGAACATGCATGAGGACAAATTTTGTAAAGTGATGGTTGATGGTTGTGTGAGTGATTCGTTTGAAGTCAAGTCCGGAGTAATTCAAGGTGGTGTTCTATCGCCTTTACTATTTATAATGGTCATTGATTACATTATGAAATGCGTTGGAACAGAAACCGGTGCAGGTATACTTTGGGGAGAGAACAGGAAACTTTTGGATTTAGATTATGCAGATGATATAGTTTTGATTTGTGATGGGCCAGAAGAGATGCAGAGAGTGTTGGACTGTTTGGTGAGTGAAGGTCGCAAGGTGGGTTTGGTTATTAATTGTGGAAAAACTGAAATAATCAATATGAATATGGAAAATGCGCAGGAATGTGTAATTGGAGGTATGGTTGTAAAGCAAGTTGATAGGTTTAAATATTTAGGTACTTATTTAGCCAAGGATGGTTCTTTGAACTTTGAATTCGGGGAAACGTTAAAGAAGGCTAATCAGGCAATGGGAATGCTTAAAAATATTTGGAATAATAACAATTTTTCTGTGCATACAAAAATCAAACTTTATAAGGTAATGGTTAGGAGTATCTTAATTTATGGACACGAGTCTTGGTACAGCACAGTGACTATGGAAAATAAATTCTTGGTGTTTGAAAACAAAGCACTTGGAAGAATATTAGGAGTTAAGTGGTGGGAAAGGATACCAAATAGTAGAATTAGAGAAATAACGGGAGTGCAGCCGGTCGATGAATATGTTAGGTTCTCACGATGGAAGTGGCTAGGACATGTGTATAGGAGACAGGGAATAGTACGAGGTACACCAGGGTGGGTGGCACTTGGTAGGAGAGGTAGAGGAAGGCCAAAAGAGACGTGGGTGAGGACAATGAGACGGGAAGCTGGAGATGAGTGTTGGGGAGATCTTGAGGAGTTAGCACAAGATAGGATGTGGTGGTGTGAGTTCATCGAGGCCCTATGCATCCCCGAGGGTGCCACAGGAAATGATTGATTGATTACTACAGACTTCGCAAATTCTTACTGCCATGTAATTAAACCTTACTGTTCCCAGGTTATATTGTTCTTGCTGCTAACCAGATACTTTTGTTAATCAGGGTTTGGAAGGAAGGGACTAATGTGTACTATTTTTTCAGGTGTGTTAATTGACCCAGCTGTGGAAACTGCCAACAGAGATGGAGAAAGGGGAGAAGAAAGCCACAGCCAGCTGCCAAATTAATACCAACCAGCTGCCCAATCACGGTAATACCAACCATCTGCCTCCACTCTCAGGTAAGTGTCCTATTGTGACTTTTTTGAATTTTGCCAAAGGGACCTGTAGTATGGGGCCTTCTGCTCTTGTCATAATATACTTGCTACCACCAGACTCCTTCATTTATATTAGGAGACGGCCATCATTGTGAAGGAATCTATCTACTACCCAGTTTGCCACTATCTATCTGTTTAAACTGCCATCTGTCCTTATTCAGTGCTGAGTTGTAACAAAAGATTAACACAGGAGCCGTCGGAATTTCTTGTTCTGCTGGGAATAAGGAAGTACTTGAGGGACTATAACCAAGGAATTGAGCCAGACAGATGATGTAAAATGGATTTGTTCATCTTAGGTCTTGTGTACTAGTAGTAGTTCAACCCCAGGCACAGCAGAACATTATCCCAGTGGACTGCAGGCTGAGTTACCCTTCTGTAGTCCATAATTCTCCTCTTGTGGGATAGGTGTGGCATTGAGAAGTGTAAATGTAGTCAGGCAGCCCTCCCCCCCCCATCCAGCACCAATACACTAGGGGTTAATTAAGATCCATATTGAACTCCTCCACAGACAAAAGGATTAAGTTTGAACACACTTGAGATTATCTCCTAAAACCTTGCCTTATTTTCAGGGTCCGTCTGTGTTACTCAGGCTGCTGTTCCTGCGATTGCTGAGTTGGTGCTGCCGTGCTGGCGTTGATCCTGGTGGTGCTGCTGTGCTGGTGTTGATCCTGGTGGTGCTGCCTGCTGGAGCCGGCGGTGCTGGCTCAATTTTTCTCATCGTGCAGTTGCTATACCCAAGGGTGGTTGGGGTTTATCGTTAATGTAATGTCACTCGGGGATGAGTGTGGCTCTTCACTCTCATCTTGAATGTCGGGACCAACTTGCCCAGCCCTGGGCTCCTTCGCTGCTCATAGAGTGATACAAGATTGTGTGGTGAATGTTGAAAAATACTCAGTGGCCTCAAAACTCTGGAAATACCTGTGATAGATATAGAGGTTCCCAGTGCCGTTGATCCTGAAAACCTTTCTACATCTCAGTACCTTCTACTACAACTACAGCTACAACCACCTGTCTGAAATGTGAGTTAGAAAATTTTTGGATGGTCCACCTTGACTTGGCAGAGAGTTTTGTCTTTGGCAGCCTAATTTCATCAGCCAGAAGCAGAGTAAGACAAGGCTAGCAATGTTGTGACTCTGCATCCTTTGCAGGTCACTTTTAAGCCAAGTTGAGATGGACAGAGTATAACAGTTGCTCCCCTACTTACGATATTTTAATAGAGAACTCCTGACCTCATCGTTGGGTGGGAAGAGGAGTCAGGAATGATGATGATAATGCCCAATAATGATTTTAATTATAATCAGTGGCATTGCTGGGCTGCATAACTAGATCATTCCACCACTAGGGTATACAAGACCAGTTAACTTAGTCTAGGTACTGATTTTACTTGCCTATTGATGACGACGACGATGATTGATGATAGAATAGTTAGTGCTAGGCTCCATAACTAGATCATTCCACCACTAGGATATAGAAGGCCAGTTAACTTAGTCTAGGTGCTGATTTTACTGGCCAATCAACGACGACGATGATTGATGATAAGCTAGGATGATGCAGTGCCAGGAGTCAATCCCTGGCACTATCAGGCTGGCAACCACACAGCCGAATGAAATCTCAAGCCGGTAAGTGTTTAATCTCAACAGCAATTCTTCTTAGCTCTTGTTCGTAAGTGGGAGAGCAACTGTCTTTATTCCAACTAACACCAGATGGTTTTATTCAATTGAGAGTGATGCATTAGGGGTCTAAGGATAATAATGAGCTTTATTTTTAACATTTTCATCTTAAATGTCAGGACCAACTTGCCTAGCCCTGGGTTCCTACGCTCCTCTGTGGGGCGACGTGGGATTAGATGATGGCTGATTGGATGGATTTTTAACTTATTTATATTCGTCTATGCTCAATTATCATACTTCTTGCACCGTAACGTGGCCTGGGATTTGTCCATTCAGCTGCTTTTTTCATATATCTCTGTGGTAGAATAACACAGTACTACATGTCTACATCCATCCCACTGCACTTCTTCATGACTAGCATTCTGCTTGATAAGCTATTGCTAAGATGCTTATTTTATGCCTGGGTAGAGTAACAAGAGTACAGTAAGTAAATTCCCCAGGTTTACCAGTAGCAGATAGTTTTGAAACCTTTCCCCTGCACTTCATAATTAGCATGTCTCCTTGCTAAGGTGTTGCCTCAGCTCAGCAATATTTCAAGCTGATAGATAAAGTACACAGATAGGTAAACACTACACAGATACACATAGATAGTAGATATATTGCAGTAAGTGTTAGCTAGGTAGATACCCGGTATACTGCAAGAATTTTGTGATGGAAAGGTTCCTCATGTTATTTTTGATGGCTTTGACCACTAGTAGTGTTTCTCTCAATTGAACAGTGTCTGGTGTTAGTTCAGTCAAAATGGCTTGTCTTCTTTGTGGCTGGGGTGATTTCCTAACGTGATTTCTTAGCAAGCCTCCTGAGCCACCTAGAAGACACCCAAGTGAAATATGCATATGATTATTGCTTGATTATTATGTTGATGTTTGTATTGTAATTGATGCACAGTGGACAGGTTTTACAATTTTTTTATGGCCAGTGATACTTGTGTATATTGTCGCTATGTTGTCCGTTTAAATCACCCAGACCAATCAACCCTGCAGTTCTGGCGTTACTCATTGTTTACGAACCTCGGCCCGTCGATTCCCCTGTGTGGAAGTTGGAACGTTAAGTATCGGTATGCTTTTAAAAAAAATTAGCGCCAAGTCAGACTGAGGAGATTAAAGTTTTGCGCTGGCAGTAAATGAACGAAAAGTCTGCTTCGTAAAAATAAGCTTTAAAAGTTTTGTGCCGAATTAGTTGCCATAATACTGTCGTGTAGCGTGGCCCCAAGTCCCTTTGCTACTATTGGGGATTTGGGGGATTGGGGATGCCTGGGGGGTTGGGTCACTACTTTTACAGCACACACAACCCACCATTGTGTGCCATGACATATATTCGTTTTGACGTGGGTAATGAGGGCTGTCGGACAGTGAGAAGGAGTCCATCATTGCGTATGTTGAAAGGATAAGTGGCACACAGGTGGATGCTTCTCTAGGTAAAACATGCGCTCAGGCCTTGCTTGCAATAATCACGTTGTGGCCGTGCAGTAAGGGGCGGGAATGCTCTATGAGGGGGTTGTGTTTGATGGCCGGCTTTTTTTATTTGTTTTTTACGGCCTAGGCAATGCCTCAAGGATTGGGCATACGTTCTTAAGTGGATATTGCAAGCCAGACTTTGCACACTTTGTTCACATCTATCAGATGCTGGACCTCACATTCACAGCCACCCAGTCATTCACCAATTTTTTGTTTCCCCATTTTGTGAAGAGACCTGGGACTAGCTACTGACTGATTTAATACCGGATATTGCCACATCCAGCTGGAGCGCCGTAACTCCTTACACCACCACGTGACTGTCTAGTTGTATGCTTGTCGTTTACGAACCTCGGCCCGTCGATTCCCGTGTCGAAGTTGGAACGCTAAGTACCGGTACGCTCGTAGAAATTAAAAGCGCCAAGTCAGACTGAGGAGATTAAAGTTTTACGCCGGCAGTAAATGAAGAAAAAGTCTGCATCGTAAAGACAAGCTTAAAAAATTGTGCGCCGAATTAGTTGCCATAATACTGTCGTGTAGCGTGGCCCCAAGTCCCTTTGCTACTATTGGGGATTTGGGGGATTGGGGATGCCTGGTGGGTTGGGTCACTACTTTTACAGCACACACAACCCACCATTGTGTGCCATGACATATATTCGTTTTGACGTGGGTAATGAGGGCTGTCGGACAGTGAGAAGGAGTCCATCATTGCGTATGTTGAAAGGATAAGTGGCACACAGGTGGATGCTTCTCTAGGTAAAACATGCGCTCAGGCCTTGCTTGCAATAATCACGTTGTGGCCGTGCAGTAAGGGGGCGGAATGCTCTATGAGGGGGTTGTGTTTGATGGCCGGCTTTTTTTATTTGTTTTTTACGGCCTAGGCAATGCCTCAAGGATTGGGCATACGTTCTTAAGTGGATATTGCAAGCCAGACTTTGCACACTTTGTTCACATCTATCAGATGCTGGATCTCACATTCACAGCCACCCAGTCATTCACCAATTTTTTGTTTCCCCATTTTGTGAAGAGACCTGGGACTAGCTACTGACTGATTTAATACCGGATATTGCCACATCCAGCTGGAGCGCCGTAACTCCTTACACCACCACGTGACTGTCTAGTTGTATGCTTGTCGTTTACGAACCTCGGCCCGTCGATTCCCCCGTGTCTAAGTTGGAACGCTAAGTACCGGTACGCTTGAAAAGATTATAAGCGCCAAGTCAGACTGAGGAGATTAAAGTTTTACGCCGGCAGTAAATGAAGAAAAAGTCTGCATCGTAAAGACAAGCTTAAAAAATTGTGCGCCGAATTAGTTGCCATAATACTGTCGTGTAGCGTGGCCCCAAGTCCCTTTGCTACTATTGGGGATTTGGGGGATTGGGGATGCCTGGGGGGTTGGGTCACTACTTTTACAGCACACACAACCCACCATTGTGTGCCATGACATATATTCGTTTTGACGTGGGTAATGAGGGCTGTCGGACAGTGAGAAGGAGTCCATCATTGCGTATGTTGAAAGGATAAGTGGCACACAGGTGGATGCTTCTCTAGGTAAAACATGCGCTCAGGCCTTGCTTGCAATAATCACGTTGTGGCCGTGCAGTAAGGGGGCGGAATGCTCTATGAGGGGGTTGTGTTTGATGGCCGGCTTTTTTTATTTGTTTTTTACGGCCTAGGCAATGCCTCAAGGATTGGGCATACGTTCTTAAGTGGATATTGCAAGCCAGACTTTGCACACTTTGTTCACATCTATCAGATGCTGGATCTCACATTCACAGCCACCCAGTCATTCACCAAATTTTTGTTTCCCCATTTTGTGAAGAGACCTGGGACTAGCTACTGACTGATTTAATACCGGATATTGCCACATCCAGCTGGAGCGCCGTAACTCCTTACACCACCACGTGACTGTCTAGTTGTATGCTTGTCGTTTACGAACCTCGGCCCGTCGATTCCCCCGTGTCGAAGTTGGAACGCTAAGTACCGGTACGCTCGTAGAAATTAAAAGCGCCAAGTCAGACTGAGGAGATTAAAGTTTTACGCCGGCAGTAAATGAAGAAAAAGTCTGCATCGTAAAGACAAGCTTAAAAAATTGTGCGCCGAATTAGTTGCCATAATACTGTCGTGTAGCGTGGCCCCAAGTCCCTTTGCTACTATTGGGGATTTGGGGGATTGGGGATGCCTGGGGGTTGGGTCACTACTTTTACAGCACACACAACCCACCATTGTGTGCCATGACATATATTCGTTTTGACGTGGGTAATGAGGGCTGTCGGACAGTGAGAAGGAGTCCATCATTGCGTATGTTGAAAGGATAAGTGGCACACAGGTGGATGCTTCTCTAGGTAAAACATGCGCTCAGGCCTTGCTTGCAATAATCACGTTGTGGCCGTGCAGTAAGGGGGCGGAATGCTCTATGAGGGGGTTGTGTTTGATGGCCGGCTTTTTTATTTGTTTTTTACGGCCTAGGCAATGCCTCAAGGATTGGGCATACGTTCTTAAGTGGATATTGCAAGCCAGACTTTGCACACTTTGTTCACATCTATCAGATGCTGGACCTCACATTCACAGCCACCCAGTCATTCACCAATTTTTTGTTTCCCCATTTTGTGAAGAGACCTGGGACTAGCTACTGACTGATTTAATACCGGATATTGCCACATCCAGCTGGAGCGCCGTAACTCCTTACACCACCACGTGACTGTCTAGTTGTATGCTTGTCGTTTACGAACCTCGGCCCGTCGATTCCCCTGTGTCGAAGTTGGAACGCTAAGTACCGGTACGCTTGTAGAAATTAAAAGCGCCAAGTCAGACTGAGGAGATTAAAGTTTTACGCCGGCAGTAAATGAAGAAAAAGTCTGCATCGTAAAGACAAGCTTAAAAAATTGTGCGCCGAATTAGTTGCCATAATACTGTCGTGTAGCGTGGCCCCAAGTCCCTTTGCTACTATTGGGGATTTGGGGGATTGGGGATGCCTGGGGGGTTGGGTCACTACTTTTACAGCACACACAACCCACCATTGTGTGCCATGACATATATTCGTTTTGACGTGGGTAATGAGGGCTGTCGGACAGTGAGAAGGAGTCCATCATTGCGTATGTTGAAAGGATAAGTGGCACACAGGTGGATGCTTCTCTAGGTAAAACATGCGCTCAGGCCTTGCTTGCAATAATCACGTTGTGGCCGTGCAGTAAGGGGGCGGAATGCTCTATGAGGGGGTTGTGTTTGATGGCCGGCTTTTTTTATTTGTTTTTTACGGCCTAGGCAATGCCTCAAGGATTGGGCATACGTTCTTAAGTGGATATTGCAAGCCAGACTTTGCACACTTTGTTCACATCTATCAGATGCTGGATCTCACATTCACAGCCACCCAGTCATTCACCAATTTTTTGTTTCCCCATTTTGTGAAGAGACCTGGGACTAGCTACTGACTGATTTAATACCGGATATTGCCACATCCAGCTGGAGCGCCGTAACTCCTTACACCACCACGTGACTGTCTAGTTGTATGCTTGTCGTTTACGAACCTCGGCCCGTCGATTCCCCCGTGTCGAAGTTGGAACGCTAAGTACCGGTACGCTCGTAGAAATTATAAGCGCCAAGTCAGACTGAGGAGATTAAAGTTTTACGCCGGCAGTAAATGAAGAAAAAGTCTGCATCGTAAAGACAAGCTTAAAAAATTGTGCGCCGAATTAGTTGCCATAATACTGTCGTGTAGCGTGGCCCCAAGTCCCTTTGCTACTATTGGGGATTTGGGGGATTGGGGATGCCTGGGGGGTTGGGTCACTACTTTTACAGCACACACAACCCACCATTGTGTGCCATGACATATATTCGTTTTGACGTGGGTAATGAGGGCTGTCGGACAGTGAGAAGGAGTCCATCATTGCGTATGTTGAAAGGATAAGTGGCACACAGGTGGATGCTTCTCTAGGTAAAACATGCGCTCAGGCCTTGCTTGCAATAATCACGTTGTGGCCGTGCAGTAAGGGGGCGGAATGCTCTATGAGGGGGTTGTGTTTGATGGCCGGCTTTTTTATTTGTTTTTTACGGCCTAGGCAATGCCTCAAGGATTGGGCATACGTTCTTAAGTGGATATTGCAAGCCAGACTTTGCACACTTTGTTCACATCTATCAGATGCTGGATCTCACATTCACAGCCACCCAGTCATTCACCAATTTTTTGTTTCCCCATTTTGTGAAGAGACCTGGGACTAGCTACTGACTGATTTAATACCGGATATTGCCACATCCAGCTGGAGCGCCGTAACTCCTTACACCACCACGTGACTGTCTAGTTGTATGCTTGTCGTTTACGAACCTCGGCCCGTCGATTCCCCTGTGTCGAAGTTGGAACGCTAAGTACCGGTACGCTTGTAGAAATTAAAAGCGCCAAGTCAGACTGAGGAGATTAAAGTTTTACGCCGGCAGTAAATGAAGAAAAAGTCTGCATCGTAAAGACAAGCTTAAAAAATTGTGCGCCGAATTAGTTGCCATAATACTGTCGTGTAGCGTGGCCCCAAGTCCCTTTGCTACTATTGGGGATTTGGGGGATTGGGGATGCCTGGGGGTTGGGTCACTACTTTTACAGCACACACAACCCACCATTGTGTGCCATGACATATATTCGTTTTGACGTGGGTAATGAGGGCTGTCGGACAGTGAGAAGGAGTCCATCATTGCGTATGTTGAAAGGATAAGTGGCACACAGGTGGATGCTTCTCTAGGTAAAACATGCGCTCAGGCCTTGCTTGCAATAATCACGTTGTGGCCGTGCAGTAAGGGGGCGGAATGCTCTATGAGGGGGTTGTGTTTGATGGCCGGCTTTTTTATTTGTTTTTTACGGCCTAGGCAATGCCTCAAGGATTGGGCATACGTTCTTAAGTGGATATTGCAAGCCAGACTTTGCACACTTTGTTCACATCTATCAGATGCTGGACCTCACATTCACAGCCACCCAGTCATTCACCAATTTTTTGTTTCCCCATTTTGTGAAGAGACCTGGGACTAGCTACTGACTGATTTAATACCGGATATTGCCACATCCAGCTGGAGCGCCGTAACTCCTTACACCACCACGTGACTGTCTAGTTGTATATTACCACCAAGTGTAGTAACGTATATCTTGGGTAGCCAGAAGCCACGTGGCTTGTCACTCATGATAGTCGCGAGATGTCCACTTTGATTAATAATCGTATCAAACAACCAGTTTCTTTACCTGCTGCCATCAGCTCTGAAAGAAGACATCTTCGCCAGATTCGAGTAAAGCGACTAAGGTTATAGACAACTGGCCAGCCGTACACAACCATTGGCTATGAAATGTTTTGCATAAATCCTGTCCTGAGCATGAGCAAAGTATGTAGACACTTCTCTGCCAGCTGTAGGAATGGAAGGTGTTGTTTGAAATATTTTATGTGGTAAGGACTGCACATCAACGTTACTATTCTTTCCTAGTCCACCATTCTCCTGTATGGGGATAGTAAAGGAACTGAAGGCTGTTATTTAAATCTGACATTGAATATTTGATCATTGCCATATGAAGGTGTCTGTTCCTGGCATCAGGAAAACAGGCAACAGAAGGAATGTTACCCTCTAGTCATTTGGGGAAGAGTGGTAAATATGAAATACAAGTTAGTGCTGGCAGAGTATTGTTGGCATACTTTTGCACATGCCTGTACATCACAAACAGATGCAGTTAAGTCCTGGTTATGTGCCACAGATGCTAAAAAATACAGGGTGGTTCATATATAACATGTCTGATCCCATGTGTTTTGTTGTTGCCTTTTGAACCATACCTTACCCCATCCTTAGGTGGGAAGAAGAGGCTGGGATGATGAGGATGACGATTGCAGTGATGATTATAATGAATGATGATTATTATATTGATTTTGATTATTTGATGATTGATATGGTGGAGGCTCAGTCGGCTTTACCATCACTACCCTGCATCATTTTCTGTTTCCCATAACCCTTTCTTACTTGATAGTGATTCCTTGTTTGCAGCCATTGGTTGCATTTTTTATCAAGTAATTTAATATCTCCTCTTGCATATTCTTCAGTAATTGCTTAAAGTTCACTCATTTTGGTAAGAAGAGATTTTTACCCTCCACTGACTTTTATCTATTGCCAGACATCTCAGTTGCTTAAGGGGGGGCCACAAACAAATTAACTCCATGTCATTCTGTCATCTGCTATTTGACTGCCCTCTCTCCAACTCACACCTCCCTCCCTTGTATCTCTCCACTCCAGTCTTCCGTCTCTGCCATGGTCTCTCCTCCTCTTCACATCATACACATACCTTCTAGTCATTCTCTCATTCCCCATCCTCTACATGGCCAAACTACCTCAAAGTATTTCTCCTAATAGCACCACAGCACTTTTGCACTTCCTCATTTGTATATCTGTCAGTCCATAAAACTCCACACATTCCTCAGGTCATTTCCACTGCTCTCACTCTTGTGTCCTTCCAACAGGATCTAAGCCTCATTTCTCAACGTCTTATCACAGCTTTCAGTGATCCAGCAGCCTTTCTACCCTGCTGTACCCATTCAAGCACATCCTTCCATCCTCACTCATCACTCTAAAGTACTTGGATGCACCTTCATTATCTAATTCCTCACCATCCAGTCTCACTCTGTATGCTGTGATTTCCCTCAAGACCATAACTTTACCCATACGTATATTCTCTTTAGGATTCTGTTTCTTACATCCTCAGACTCATGCACCAAGCCTTGCAGTTCACATTCATCACAATACAGTATCATCAGCAAGCAACAGCTCAGGAAGTTTCCACATCTTACCCTCCCTCACTAGATACCAATATATTCACATTCCTTCCTATTACCTCTCTTATAGCTTCATCCATATACAAATTGAACAGCCACTGAGACATGACATGCAGAAACACGACACACACAGACATGGCACACTAAAGCATGGCATAAGGTATGACACAAACATTACACAAAGAAACAAGATTTTTGTCCTTATGCAGATTCATTTCCCTCACGTCACTGGCAGAATAAGATAGCACTGTGGCCCAACATCCTTTCCATAGCACTTCTTCATGACTAGCACCATATTAGTCATGTTTCAATTAGCATTTACAAGGGAATGATGGTAATTTAATACCCAATTAAATGGAGCATAATTAAGTTGTCAATATACGTGCTGCTCCCATACCCGCAGACTGAGCCGACAACACCAGATATATATGGGCAACCCTGTGTTTTGGTTTAGTAAATTGTGGGCTGCTGTTGGTGTGGTCCTGTATTCCTGGCTAAGTAGGACAGTGGCAGGTGTTTGGATATGCCTGTGTAGTAGTGCTGTAATCAAACCACTTCTCTGAACCAACATAGCATCATCTACCTTCTTGAATGAGATGTGGCTAAGTGAGCTCTGAAACTTTGCTAAGGATATATGCGTGTCATTTTCCAGAGTAAACTCCTGAAAGATGCACACACACGTCTGAAGAATATTAGAGGATAATCTTGGTTGTAAGAATTCTGGAGCTCTTATTGCCTCTTTTCTTTGATTAAATTCCAGTATTTAGGTTCTCCAGCATTGACTCTGATTCTTAGTAATTAAAATGAGCCAGGGACCACCACAACAGCAGGTATTATCAGCCCAAAAGATCGTAAATAACTGTGGCAAATAAAAGGACTCTGCAAAAAAGCCATAGTGCTTGTTTACCCAGCAATAAAAATAGGTGTTTTGTATATATTATCCCTCCTGAACTGTTGATGTTGGCTATTGTGTTTGTACGCCAATTGTTATGCCCATTTTCTTGTTATATTTGCATTATTATTATTACCATGTCATTGTGATGTAGTGCACAGTCAGCCACAGGAAATAATATGCTGAAAAAAATATGTACTCTTGTCCTTCTTTGGTTGATTGTAATTGGCAACAGGTCAACTTGAATTTATTTTTCTCAATCTCTATTTCCCTCTGCCTGTGACCTCCAGTCTTGTAAATGCAATGTGTGCAGGAATTTCAGATGTAAGATATCTTGCATTTGGCTCTCTTTTGTGTATTATTTCTTGCACTCTTCAGTTTCTGCTTCTCTGCATTAAAAAGAAAAATGTATTGTCCTAAATAGCACTGAGATTTTAAAACTAACAAGCATCCTTAGTTAACGACCATTTATGTCAAAGGTTGATGAGCAACTTGAGTCGTTTCCCTTCATTTATATCCAAGAATAACAATCCTTCTGAGTTTATTCCCCTCATTAAACATAGCAGTTGATTCCCTTCATTTAGGTGAGAGATTAACAAGATTTTTCCCTGCATATATATGAACATTTATCGTTAATACGGCTTATGTTTGTTATATTTTTTTTCCTGTGGCTGACGATGTTTTATATATTGATGTGGGAGTGTTTTTTTGGTGTCTTTATTTCTGTTGATTTATTCTATAGTCAGTTTGCTTCACCTGACCGTTAGCTTTATGGCCAAGTGTAGTCAGACTGGAGAGTTAATTTGACTAGTAACCAAGGAGACTCATCTGTACCCCATCACCAAGGCATACTGAATTTTATCAGTGATTTAGTACTGAAGTGATAAAAGTTGCCTTGTTTTGTCAGATGGAAATAAACTGACTATAGTTATATGTTGAATTGGAATATGTTATACTGTTATCGGTGTGTGGGAAATGTGCCACGCGTTTGAAATTTTATAACTATATGGATTAGGGCGTCAGGCTATAGATAGATTAATAGATAGGTAGGGAGAGATCCTAGGGTGCCCATAGACTAAACTATTTTGATATATCTCTTCCTATCACACAGTCATTTGCCATATTTTCCTAAGCATGAGCAAGAACCAATTTGCCTGTCAGGTCTCTATCGTCTTTCAACCCAGGGCATCTCAGAAATCAGCAGTATTATGTGTTGAGCAGATAATTTTGTGCAGTATGCCTAGCCCTGGCTTCCTACGCTCCTTATGGGGTGACATAGGATTGGATGATGGCAGACGATGTTGTATAAAGTTGCAAGGTCTCCAACATGACAGCCAATGGTTGATACGTTTTTAGAATTACTATCGTTATGCTGATTCTTAGGCTATGCTGTTGATATTTCTCCTTCATTGTTGCGTTTTCTTGGTCTGTGTATCGTTTGGGTGTTTGTGATGGTGTTGATGTCTGTTGGGTTGGGTTGTCGTGGTTTATGATTAGAGAGAGCAAGGATGTGTGATGTCCCCATGGTTTTGTGTGTGTGTGTGTGTGTGTGTGTGTGTGTGTGTGTGTAAGATAGTAGGATTTGAATGGTAAGTGAATGAGTGTATGAGCCATTTCATTGGGCTTGCAGTTAGTTTCACTCTCTCTTGGGTTTCCTCTTTGCTTTATGGGCCCTATGCATTTTATCCATGTGTAAAAAAGATAAATAAACAGGTTAGGAGTGACTGCTTGAAAAAGAAAAAGAAAAAATGGTTACGATGATTGAAAAATAATTGGTTACGAAGATGATGATGATGATGATTAGTCCACCTCACTAGGCATGGTACTGATAGTTGGCCCTTAATGCTTGTTTATTCTTTGTTCTTTGCTGCCACCTCAAATATTTCTGTCATGAGAGATAGAGAGACCCTGTTGTTGTAGTGCTAAAATCATTACATGCCTCTGACCCTCCTATCACCTGTATTGGCCGTCATAACCTTCCCTTCCAGCAAATTAATTCTCATGATAAATTGAATTCCTTTGTCAGTGGATGATAAACCTATTATATCAAAATTATGCTGTTTTGAAGAATATTTGCTATGTATTAGTAAATCTTGGCTTGTAATCCCACTTGACTGACTACAGAAACCCTGGCAGCCCCAAAGGTATATGTTGAAGGATTGTCTGTTGTGGTAGTGTGGTGTGGTGTGTGGGAGGAGGCCTACACTGTGGTACATGTGGTGAGTGTTTGTAGTAGTGTGTTGTGGTGAGGGGGGAGGCCTTACACTGTGGTAAATGTGAGTGTGGTGTGGTGTGGCAGGAAGCATTACACTGTGGGCATAGTGCATTGTGTGTGAGTTGTGTATTGTGTTGGCATTGAAGTAGAGAAAGATGATGATTGTGTTGAAGTCTGGGTATACTCATTTCACTCTAACTTGGCACAAATTTTCATGTTTTGGTAGTTTTTTAACGTGTCCCACTGGCAGAAACAAAACATTAGACCTGCATTCACTCCATAGCTTTTCATTGTGACAGGCATCATATTTTAATGCCTGTTTACTGTATTCTTACAACTCAGCATTCATGAGAGAGCATAAGCCATTTTTAGACCAAGTTAGAGTTGTGTTTCTCTGGGTATGGTTGAGTCTGAAGGGTGGGTGTCTGGTGATGGTTTTTGAAGGTTTCTGTTGTATATCTAGGTAGTAGCTATGTACCATCTGAAATAGTAGAAATAAAGTTTAAAAAGAAAGAAAGAAAAAAGTGGATGACGGCCACAGCCACTTGGCGGACTGCACTTGGGCTACTGGACTGCACTTAGGCCACCGGTATTGCAGATGGTCGGAGCCAGTGACCTGTACTGTGAAATTCCCTATGCTTTTCACAGCACAGTTCCTTTGGAATGGGGGCCGTTTTAAGAGGGTAGGAAAAAATATGTATCCTTCTGAAAAATAGTGTTGGGTATAGGATGAGAATAGGTTGTAAGTACTCTTTGTAATGTAAGTTCTTATTACATGCTTTCCATAGCTGTTCTTCCAAACCAGCATCATATTTTAGTGCTTATATACTGTATTCTTACAATACAGCATCCATGAGAGAGAGCACAGGGCATTTTTAGACCAAGTTAGAGTAAAAAGAGAGAGAGAGTATAGGTTGTGTTTTTCTGGCTGTGGTTGTGTCTGAAGGGTGGGTGTCTCATGATGGTTTTTGAAGGCTTCTGTTTGGCTGTAGTGGCCATGTATATGTAGGTAGTTGCTATGTACCGTCTGAAGTAGTAGAAATAAAGTTAGAAAAGAGAGAGAAAAAAAAGTGGATGACGGCCACAGCCACTGGTGGATCTGCACTTTGGCTACAGGTATTGCAGGTGGACAGAGCCTCTGACCTGTACTGTGAAATTCCATGTGTTTTTCCCAGTATGGTTCTGTTGGAATGGGGGCCGTTTTAAGGGGGTAGGAAAGAAAATATGTATCCTTGTGAATTTTAGTGTTGGGTATAGGATGAGAATATCTATCTGTCTGTCTGCCAGCTGCCATAATCCCATAAGGGGGGGCCATTTGACTTTTATTTATGGGGAGGGGCACTAGCCCTTCACCAACCCACTTGTTGACACATAGGGAGCACATATGGTTTGAATATATGGTTACCACCCAGCATTGTAAACAGTTTCTTGGCTTATAGATTTTTTAAAAGTACTTTTTGTAATGCAAGTTTTTATTACATGCCTTCCATAGCTCTTCTTCATAACCAGGATCGTATTTTAGTGTTTATATACTATGCTTAAAACCCAGCATCCATGAGAGAGGCGATACGTTTGTGGCCATCCTGTACGGGATTAAGGCGTCTGGCAATAGATAGATAGATAGATCTATGAGAGAGAGCACAAGGCATTTTTAGACCAAGTTAGAGTAAAGAGAGGGTGAGAGAGAGTAGGTGTATTGGTGTTTCTCTGGGTAGGGTTGTTTGTGAAGGGTGGGTGTCTGGTGATGGTTTTTGAAGGGTCCTGTTTGGCTGCAGATTTGTGGATGTCTGTAGTGGCCTTGTGTGTATAGGTAGCTAGGTACAGTGTGAAATAATAAAAATAAAGTACTGTATATATATATATTTATTTATAAAAAAAGCTGTGTACACTCTGAAATAGTAAAGTACTGGAATTTAAAAAAAATAAGAGGTTGACGGCCACAGCCATCGGCGGACTGCGACAAGTGCAGGTGGTCGGAGCCGATGACCTGTACTGTGATATTCCATGTATTTTCACAGCACAGTTCCTTCTGAATGGGGGCCGTTTTAGGGGCGAGAAATAAAATATTGACTCTATCTTGTGAAATGTAGTGCTGGCGTGCAGTGTTATAGGCTTTGAATGGCTGTAGTGGCTAGGTAGGCAGTATGTACAGGATAAATTATTAACAGAAAACCAAGGAAATAAGAGAAAAAGGAGGAAAATAGAAATGGTTGCACATTTTATTTGGATTTAGGTAACTTTCTAATTTGGGGCAGTGGTCAAGTAATAGGTCTAGTACAACTTCCTTGGTGGTTTGAATGGCCGTAATGCTTTTATGTTCCTCTGACAAAGTGGGGCCAGACTGGAGGGTCAGTTGAACTAGTAATCAAGGAGACTCATTCCTGTCTCAGTACTAAAAATTTCACTGTTTCATGGGATTAGTTATTATGAAGAGGTACATAGTGAGGCTGGGGGGAGGAGGCAGCCTTATAACTCTGTGTGGAGGTCTTGTTGGGTTGTGGTGGTGGTTTATGTGTTCGTGTTTTTCTGCATTGAGAGTCCCCTTGTTGTCCTGTGTCTGTGTGTTTAGCCACGAGGGATTTTTGGCACTGAGAACACCAGCTGGTATTGTAGTGGTGTTGGTCTGGAATAGGAAAGTCCTGGAGTTGATAATTTTGAAGCACTTATGTAGGGAGAAATATGTGAGGTAGTCAGGATTCCAGGGGCTTAAATGGTCAGTGAGTGAGCATCTGGTCCTTTTCACTGGACATGGCCTGGTTATATCAGTGCCACCACCTGAAGGTGTCTGCCCTGCACCGCAATTTTATAACAATTGGGTGCGTAAGGTGAGAAGTGTGAATTTCGGGGGTAGGGTTGTGAGGCAGACTGGGAAAAAAATACGAGACAAGGTCATAGGGTGGCTGCCAGAGATTGAGCAGCATAGACAGCCACCATTAGGTGACTATGGCCAATGAATGCATGTTGGAGCCTTCATGAATAGTACGATACAAATGATATAAAAATACTGAACTGTTTCTACAGGCCCATCATGTACACCTCAGTATATATAGGCATAGCTTTGAAATACTGTATATATAAACACATCATCTGAGATCTAGTGGCACATTTTCCACACAGTTTAAAACAGAATATGTGTAAATTGTGAGTTTTGTTTGTGTATAATGCCAGCAGTAAGTAATTCCTCATTTAATAATTGATATATATTCCCGTAAATTGCTGATTGCGTGAAGTTAGGGTCGGGTCCCAGCAAGAGGGACTTTTTCTCCAGCATTTAAGGATCATATGCAAGACAGAACTAACTAGCAAGATTTATTTGTGTTAAATTTAAAAAAATTATATTTTTAGATGAATTAACATTGATCTTTCACAGCACACCTTTGAGATTAATTAAGAAGTTTGTGAAAAGTGTATTTTTGAGTGACATTAAGAGAGAGACTGTGCTTAGTGAAAGTATCTTAAATGAGGAATTACTGATAGGGGTTTGCCAGTAAATTATTATTATTATTATTTGACCCACAAGCAGTTTTTGAAGCATAAACTAATGATACCCCTTGCTGGCATTAATATTACAAAGGAAAACAAAGTTGAGTGTTTATTCTCTGTGTGTTTTAGTACTTCATATAGTTAAGTATTGTATTAGGCTTCCTCTTCTCCTCCTCGTTGTTCTTCTCTTCCTTCCTCTTCCTCCCCATATTGTATTAGGCTTCCTCTTCTCCTCCTTGTTGTTCTTTTCCTCTTCTTCCTTCCTGTTCCCCTCCTCATTGTTCTCCTTCCTCCTCCTCCTCCTCATTCTTTTCTTCCTTCCTCGTCCTCCCCTTTTTGTATTAGGCTTCCTCTCCTCCTCTTATTGTATTAGGCCTCCTCTTCTCCTCGTTCTTCTCTCCCTTTTCTTCTTTCCCCTTCCTCCCCTCTTTCTTCCTCTTCCTAACCTTACCACCCTGCAACCCACCCTACCACCCCCACCCTTGCTTTGCCTTACTAGGTGTCCCTTGCTGTTCCTGTCATCCTTGTCCTGTCGTTCCATCCCTGTTCTGTCAGCCATGTCCTTTCCTTCCATCCCTGTTCTGTCAACCATGTCCTGTCCTGCCACCCCTGTCCTGCCATCACTTACCTGCCCTGCACCCTTGCACTTTCCTTCCCTCCCCTACACCCATGTAATATGCAGCCATGCCCTCCCCTACACCCTTGTAATATGCAGCCATGCCCTCCCCTACACCCTTGCAATATGCAGCCATGCCCTGCCTTGCCTTGCCACCCCTGTCCTGCCCTGCCTTGCCTTGCCACCCCTGTCCTGCCCTCCCCTCCTTGCTACCCCTGTCCTGCCCTCCCCTCCTTGCTACCCCTGTCCTGCCCTCCCCTCCTTGCTATTCTTACCCTGTGTCCTGCTGTTCTTGCCTAGGGTGTCCTGCCCTTCCATCTCTTGCTGTATCCTGCTTGTCTTACCTTGCTATGACCTGCTCTGTTGTGCCCTTCCATCATCTGTGCTATGTCATGCTTTGTGCCCTGCCACCCATGCACTGTCATCTGCACTCTTGCTGTGCCCTGCCATCCTTGGCCTCCTTGCTATTCTTACCCTGTGTCCTGCTGTTCTTGCCTAGGGTGTCCTGCCCTTCCATCTCTTGCTGTATCCTGCTTGTCTTACCTTCCTATGACCTGGTCTGTTGTGCCCTTCCATTATCTGTGCTATGTCGTGCTTTGTGCCCTGCCACCCCTGTCCTGCCCTACACCCATGCACTGTCATCTGCACTCTTGCTGTGCCCTGCCATCCTTGGTCTGTCCTCCCCTCCTTGCTATTCTTACCCTGTGTCCTGCTGTTCTTGCCTATGGTGTCCTGCCCTTCCATCTCTTGCTGTATCCTGCTTGTCTTACCTTGCTATGACCTGCTCTGTTGTGCCCTTCCATCATCTGTGCTATGTCGTGCTTTGTGCCCTGCCACCCCTGTCCTGCTCTACACCCATGCACTGTCATCTGCACTCTTGCTGTGCCCTGCCCTTCCCTTCCATCTTTTGCTGTATCCTGCTTGTCTTGCCCTTGCATCATCTATGCTCTGTCCTTCCATCATGTGTGTCATGTCCTGCTGTTCTTGCCCTGTCATCTATGCTGTGTCCTTCCCTGTCATCTGCCATGTCCTGCTGTGTCCTTCCCTGTCATCTGCCATGTCCTGCTCCATGTCTTGTTTTGTTTGTTTTTAATATATGTTTCTTTTATTCTTTAATGTCTTTGTATATTGTCCTTTTCAGTTCATAATATATGTTTTTGTTCTTTAATGTCTTTTTATATTGTCCTTTTAAGTTCTAAGTGCTAAAGTTTGAATATGTTATAAGTTACTTATATATGTATAGTACTTATTATATGTATAGTACTTTGAAAAATATCAGAAAAAGAATACCAATAGACATGAATAGTATGAAGTGATGTCTCCTTCATACTATTCATGTCTATTGGTATTCTCTTTCTGATATTTTTCAAAGTACTATACATATAATAAGTACTATACATATATAAGTACTATACATATATAAGTAATATACAAAAAAGGTATATGTATATATAATAAAGACAAGGTAAATACATTGGTTTTATTTCCACTAAGATACATTTAAGTGAAGAAGGTGAAAAAAAAAACTATCTCGATAAATCGGCCAGAGAAATAAGGACTGGGAACCCTAAGGGAGGGTTGCCAGTCCGTATTTTCGTGGCCGATTTATCGAGATAGGTTCTGCGCCCTACCCCAAGATGCTTCCAAGACCGTGCCCTTCAAATCACTGTGTAGATGCCATGTCTTGTATTGCTCTGCCCAGCTAATGCCAGGCAGAGCTATACAAGAACACATGGCATACAACAGAGTGATCAAAAGGGCTACTTAACATGCATTGCTAAACACGGTGTGCACCACGCAACGTTGTGTTTGCTAAGGCATGTTAAAACGGAAGCAATTGGACCATTAATCAACATGACATACAGTATACAAAAGACATGAGCCAATTAACCCCTTCAGTATGAGGACATTTTATTCCTGCTGATGCCACACGATTTTATTCAGCTTGGAGTGCGATCTCATACTGGAGGAGACATAGCCTCCCTTCAGTATCAGACCCCCTTCCTAAGCTGAGTAAAATCGTCTGGCAGCAGCAAGAATACAATCATCTGGGACACAGCTACAATACACTGAGAAATGATGTAAACAGTACTGAAGAGGTTCAAAAATACCAACATGGACGGTTGTGATGCATGTTAAATAACAACAAAATCACATTCCACTGAACAATATTTACTCTTCACTAACTTGGCCCAATTTCTCAGTCTTTTCCAGCTGTGTCACATAAGAGTAACTCGAGGCACAGAAAGGCAATGCTATTACTCATAATCCTTTTCACACTGTGCCTACTATCCTGTTTTAAGAAAGTTACAACTCAATTCAGGCTGGAAAGATTTATAATTTTAGGCCAAGCTAAAGTTCAGAGTATAATCTCAAGCAAACAAATAAAACTACAAACATAATGGCCATATTACTATAACAATGTGAAAGTGTGGACATGCTATATCTACCTATAGCCTGACACCTTCATCCTGTGAGGGTACATATCTCCTCCCTGTCCACTACCATCTACCTGCCCTACCCCCAGATTACACCCCCTGCCTCTCCCTCCACCTCACTCACATACACCCTCCTGATTATGTTTCCTACTCTCCATTCCCCCAACTTACACCCCCATCTCATATATCTCTCCACTCCATCCCTCCATCTCATCCTCAGTCTCCACCTCACTCACATCCACTCTCAGAATCTTCCTACACCCTCCTCTCTCATGCACCTCTCCACTCCATCCCTCCATCTCATCCTCAGTCTCCACCTCACTCACATACACTCTCAGAATCTTCCTACACCCTCCTCTCTCATGCACCTCTCCACTCCATCCCTCCATCTCATCCTCAGTCTCCACCTCACTCACAACCACTCTCAGAATCTTCCTACACCCTCCTCTCTCATGCACCTCTCCACTCCATCCCTCCATCTCATCCTCAGTCTCCACCTCACTCACATACACTCTCAGAATCTTCCTACACCCTCCTCTCTCATGCACCTCTCCACTCCATCCCTCCATCTCATCCTCAGTCTCCCCCTGCCACTTTCCCCACCTCCACCTCACTCTCACAAACCCCTACTTAGTCTCTCTCTCCATCCCCCCCACTTACACCTCCCTCTCATACCTCTATTCCATCCTTCCACCTCACTCTCATACTCCACCCCCAACTTACACCCTCCTCTCCTATATACCTCCACTCATCCCTCCATCTCATCCTCAGTCTCCCCCTCCCTCTTACCCCACATCCACCTTACTCACATACACTCCTAGTTAGTTTCCCTCTCCTTCCCATTTCAATTTACAACATCCTCTACTCAATCCCTCAGTTTCCCTCTCCTCCCCCCTCCACCTCACACATTAGGGCCGATTCACACTACACGGTTCGTCTCCGTACGGCTTTCGTACGTTAATTATTTTATCGAAATCAATGGGGCTGTTCACACTATATTTTCCGTTTATTGTTCATCTTTCGTGCGGCTTTCACACGTATGGATCGCCTACGTTTGGAAGAAATCTCTAACGAACGAAACGTATACGTATGGAAACGCTCCGTACCTCCACCAATCAGTGTGAACATCAATACGTATCAGTCACGGTGTGTTTACAGACAACAGAGGACAACTTTAGCCTGTCACTGCTTTTGGCCGTGAACAGTACTATAAGTAGTCATGAGTGACGAGAAGTTATTAGAACTGGTCAGAGGCTACGAGGAACTATATGACAGGGGCAACAGAAAATACAACGATAACCATATGAAAGAAAAAATATGGAAATTAATAGGAGAGGGATTGGAAATATTGGGTAAGATATTTAAATATTTCACTATTTTATTTTAACAGTGTGACAAATAGCATTTTATCCTTCATCCTATTCATTATCATTCATAGGGTATCTCTTAACACCCTATCCATTACCATTCACAGGTTCTCCCAACATCCTGTTCATAACCATTGGTAGGTTCTCTCTCAACCCTCTATACGCCCATGGAAGAAAACCAGTGGCACTTCAAGAATCTTTTAAATTCCATGGAAGAGAACCAGTGGGACTTCAAGAATCTTTTAAATTTCTTTTACAAGGAATGCACCTTGTGGAGCATTTCCTCCCTGTCTAGTTATGTCTACTAAAGAGCTTGCATTGTTCATGACATTCATGGTTGTAACATCAGTGGCATTGTCACCTCAGTAGTTGTGCAAAATTGAAAGTTGCAGCAAGCTGCTTTACACTAATTTCCGAGGCTTCTTGTCGGAGCCACAGCTGCACGCAGACTGACGAGATCATGGACATATAGTGTGAACAGTGACATAGCAAATGAACCGTAACCCTACGAAGACGAACCGTATAGTGTGAATTGGCCGTTAGTCTCTCACTCCAGCCCTCCATCTCATCCTTGGTCTCCCCTCCTACCTCACTCACATACACTCCTAGTTAATTCTCTCCCACTGCATCCCTCAGTCTCCCATATCTAATTCATGGAGCATAGACAACCAAATGACATATGATTTCTTACTAAACTCATGAAATGTTACCATAACCTACCTACCAATAACAGATCTTTGAAAAAAAAAAAAAGTAATATGGCCACATATTTGTAAAAGCAATGAAGTAATATTTCTCGCCTTTTAAGACTTTGTTCCCTTAAAAAACCTTGGAATAGCACTTCTAAAAAATTACAAGGTTACTTATGAATTGGCTTCTACAGTTTATATAACCCTTGTTAATTTCTTGGTCATAAACAGACACACATCTTAACCAAGACTGGCTGAAGTTTAAATCTATTGCTCATGGTCTGGTGCAAGTAGGCAACTAATAAAGTACTGTATGTATAAAATCAGTACTGCTGCTCCTGGCCTACCAAGCCATTCAGACCCAGGCAACAGGTCTTTTAGTCCAACATGACAGATGAACACTACAGCAGGTAATTTTTAGGCAATGTTGTTCCCACAACAATTTAAATCATTATTTTATGCAGGGAAGAGGGAACCAAATGCTAGAAAACCTGAACGACTGTTCCCTCCAACAAAAAACTAAGTTAAGGGCCAAATTCAAGATCGTTCATCTTGAGATGCCTGGACACAGCATTAAAAAGACTGGAGGGTCATAGGCAGTAGGAAGAGTGAAAAGCAGTTCCAGAGTTGACCTATTGCGTACATGAAGGTTAACTCCTGCATTTGATAGCTGGACAGAAAAGGGATGAGAGTTTGCTGCTAGACAGGTGCTACGCACCCGCCAGGGTGGTGGAAGGATGCAAGCAGACGTTTCGGAGGGGCAGTGACCATTGACACAGCAGTACAAATGAGATAAACATGCAACAGTTGTAGTCAGATGGAATACAAAATTGGCAACCTGCATCACTATGTGCCACTGATGCAATATGTCGAGATGTTTCAAATAATTTTTGGCCTGCACCAGGAGCATGCATTTATTTATTTTTTAGCTGCAGTTCTTTGGTTATGTGTTTAGTATTTTTAAAGTTGAAGCAATATTTCACTCATTGGCAAAGCAACTGACGTTAGATTTAAAAAGCACAATTAATTTTACTACCTCTCAAATATCGGAAATTATAAGACTGTCTTGTCAAAATCCAGCTGTTTTTCCTTAGTCTTAAAAGGCGATAAACTCTACTCCACTACACAAAATATTGAAACATTTATAATAAAGAAGCATATACATTAAAGATGCATTTATTGGAATAAAGAAAATATGGTCAGCACATATAAATATATAAGTAATGGATGTGGGATCATGAAGGGCCGCAATATATTAAAATCTACACGAGTGAAGTTCTGCTGAAAAATCATATGGTCTGACTGACTGGCCAAGAGATGCTCCCACATCCACAAATACTGTACAGTGCATATACAGATGTCCTCGTTTAGCCACAGGTATGGCCTAAACTAACAGTATTCCCACCATACAACTGGTAATGGCAAAGTCTCCACCCTGACTAAGCTTTACCGAAACACTTATCAACATAAAAATGGAGAGGGGTGGGAGAGGGGTTGCATTGTTTGATGGTCCTTAACTATGAGGTATGACAGTCTCCTTGGTTACTTCGTTTATTTTCCTATCGCTTACAAAGGCTTCAACATGCCTGCATAAGTTAGCCTTGGTCACCTAATGGCATCTCTCCATACTACTTGATCTCTGGCAGTCTCCCTGTCCAGTCCCTTATCCCTGAGGTCTCACTCTGACTTCATCCCAGGTCTTTTTTTAGTCTGCCTCTCACAACTCGACCCTAAACAATCACAGCTCTCACCCTCCATCCTCTCCACATGTCCATACCATCTCAACCTACCCCTCCTCATCACTACATCAATACATTCAAGTCCCATTCTTCTTCTCAACTCTTCAACTGCAGTCCTAACACCCTTCCCAAGGCCTGTCATTCAAGGATGCACTACAAACAAATCTAATCATTGTCATTACTGTATGTTTAAGCCTATGAACATCCTCATCCTTCACTGCCCAGGTCTCACATGCCACATACAAAGATCCCTTAGCACTGAGGGACAGCCCTCTCAATGTCAGGAGGCAACAGCTCCCTGAACTTCCTCCAGCCACTCCTTATCCTAGCCACACAGCTAACACCAGCTCCACCTCCAGCACATAGCATGTCCTCAAAATAAAAATAAAAAATATCCTCTACACACTCAACAGCAAGACTAATCCTTTCATGCCTGAAATCTCCATATACTCCCCTCCACACACTGCACACACCATGTCAGCATTTTTCACAGTCTACCTCTAACACCACATACACAGCCTCTCACCAACACTGAACAAGTTGTAATTCCTTCCCACACCCTAGTGGTAATCCACACATGGCCACACTCCCTCAGCTTTGACAGTACCACCACCAGCCCTAGATACCATCACCCTTGGTTACTAGTCGTATCAACCCTCCAATCACACTACACACTGCCATCACCTGAGACAAAAGGGAACAGGGATCTGTCAGGTTTGATAACATGCTATAACAAATTTAACAGACAATGGAGAAAGTTGCCTTCATGAGGTGGCAGTCTCCTTGGTTATGGCTACTAGTCATATCAATGTGCTATACCAATACACTTTACAGGTACAGGAGGCTTGCTTTCATGTGTCTCCTTGGTTACTAGTCCTGCAGGTGGTAGGTGACTGTGATCATCCACTCACTTGATATACAGTGCAACCTCTTAAATTCGAAGTTCTTGTGTCCTTTTGATACTTTTGAAAAATTTGAACTTTTAATAAAGCATTTCTGTGGCTGTCTTAATTCTCATGGTTTAGACATGCTTTTGACACAAGCTTTGTTGTCTGGGCTAACTAGCTGGCTTCAGGCATCCTATTTTCCATTGTTAACACTACCATTTATCTCATCTCTTAACTCAAGGATCAGTACAATAATCGCTACAAACCATGAAGTGATTCTTTCACATTTCCTTTCCTCATCTTGTGTATGTCCCCTTGTTCTAAAACACTTTGCAGTTCTATTCATATTTAACATCAATCAGTAAGTTGCAAGGGACAGTAATTATGCATTCATTTATTTACGTAAAAACTACAGTACTGAACATGAATATTTACATCTTTCAGCAACCACCATCCACTCCTTGATGTAGCACTGCCCACTATCTCCATTACTTTTGTTTCTGTCCTCCTCTCTCCCTATTTCTCACATCTTTCCTGTCAATTTTTATTACTCCTTCCTTTTCAGGTGGCTTTACATTGAGTAAATGCCTAATGGTTTCCTGTAAGCCAGAAAACCATTTACAATGCTGGGTGGTAACCATATAACCAACCCATACGTGATGCTACACTTCACATATTGTGCACTGATTACACAGTTTATTTTATGATATTTTATGATATGTACAATTACTGCCAGTCTGCATTACTATAATCTTGCAGAAATATTGCAATCTCAGTGATGAAATACTTAAGTACGTGTGTGTGTGTGTGTGTGTGTGTGAAAAAAAATGGATGATGGTGGTGGTGGTTTATATCTGCTCAAAAATAGATTGCACAGTGGTTTAACACTGATGCAAATGATCTATTAGAATTACACTAAGACTGCTGCCTACCAACAATCATGCTTCAGTCAAAAGTGAATAAAATCAGTTGACGTCTGACAAGTGGTGTTGCATGGTGTTGTGTGATAAAGGAATATTTACCATAATTCCACTCCAAAACTTAAAAACCTTATCACACTGCTTTGTAATGTCATACACTGTCAGGTTTACCACCACCGCTATCTTTGACAACACCTGCAATGAGTTATTTACTCTAGTTTCAGTTGGTACAGCACTGAGAACTGTCAAATTTGTCATACATGGTAGTTTCCATCACCAATCATTTCACAACACACACACTAAGTACTTGTGGCTGCATTCTTATACTGCATCAGTTTTGTTCCCAGCACTGCACTAATTGGTAAAGCCAGGACACCTGTTTGAAGCCACAATTATGGTCAAATTTGGATATGATAAAACTGACTCAAATAATAAAGAGCTTACCCAAGAGGAGGAAAGGAAATTATTATTATTATGGGTGACCACACACTTTATGGTGAGGTCATCAGTACCAGATGGGTGTAGCTAGGAATGTTTTTTAATAGTCTCTGGTTATTTCTGAGCTAAGTTTGGGAAATAAAAATGACATTTTTCATAAATTATGCCAATTGAACTTTAGAGGTTTATTAACTTTTGAGGTTGCACTGTAGTACTAACTATTCTTCCCTCAACTTTATCATTCGGTTTGTCCTCACTCCCTACTTCTCCCTTTCCTTCCTGTCACTTTTTCTCTTCTTTCCACTTCATGTGGTTCTACACCAGGTGACAGGCCTAATGGTTTCCTGCAGCCCAGGAAACCATTTACAATGTTGGGTGGTAACCATATCACCAAATAATGGGGTGATGTGGGGCCTGCTATGGTGCTCACGTTAACTGGATTATGCAAATGCAGCATCCATCCAGGAACCAAACCTCCACACTATTCAACGCACCTTGCCATTGCAGGGCTCTGTCTGCCACAGGGGAACACTGGTTCACTAAATGAGGTGGCAAGGCTGTTGCTTGCCTGTGGTTGATGGGTCTGCTTGGCCAGGCAGACTGGGGTTGATCAACAACGTACTTCAATTCACAATGCCATCAAACAAAACATGCCCCAATTCCCTCCCTTATCCTCCAAGGATGGTGGAGTACACGAGTCTCCTTGGTTACTAGTCTAATACCTCCCTATCATCCCATAAAGGAAAATGGTGGACTACAGGATAAGGGCCAATGCAGCCAGCAGACCAACATGTTCCTGTTCTCCTGGCCACAAAATACATCACTTCAGCACTACCATATAAACCAGCCAGGGAACACAATGACAATTACTTGGATTTAACGTACAGGAAAACAGCACTTCTTCATGACTAGCATAAACGAGGACTTTCTGTACACACAACTACAGTTCTTTCACTTAAACTTGGCCAAGACATATCCTTTGACAGCTGACTTAACTTAGTTCAGTAGCAAAGACACAATCACTGGCTCTACAACCTTTCCACAGCACTGCATGACTAAGATCACTAATTTTGATCTAATACAGTATAGCTAAACACGATTCAAAGATGGTAATTTTAGGTCGTTGAAACCTTTCCACAGCACTTCTTCGTGACTAGCAAGGTATTTTAAGGCCAAGTTAAAGCAAAATGATTGAGATGCAGTTTTAACACATTACCAATAGCATATTCCACTACCCAGCTGGCTTCTTTACCCAGCTGGCTTCATCTTGCCATCTTGATATCTTCATAGATCTTGTTGGACGCCATCTGTTTCCTGCAAATACAACAACACATTAGCTGTGCTTTTATCTACACCAACACCCACTGACCTAACCTACAACACCCACTAACCTACTCTACACCTACACCCACTGACCTAATCACACACACACACACACACACACACACACACCTAACCTTCAAACACCAGCCAACTGGATTACCTAAACTCAAGATCACAAGTTTAAATTCTGTACCTAAACAACAAGAGCCTATCTGCACAGACTGCAGTCAATATTTAAGTTTCTCTTTCAAACTCAGAATGTGAAACTTGTATTAAAATGCCTCCTTATGGCCAAAACTGACAACTGTTTAATAATCAGCTGATGCAACAGCTGACCTATCAAATCAAATCAAAATTTCAAGCTGAGCAACTTTGTATTTCATAAGCCACTACAATGCTTCCTTAAAGTCAACCTGAAATGCACCCAATAGTCAGCTTAGGCAATGGCTGACATGATAAACCAACAAAAGTTCAGGCTGAGCAGCTTTGTATTTCATAAAATCACTCAAAGCTCTCCAAGAGCAGATATTTACACTTTCCTTGGAGAGAAAAAAAGTACCACTTCTAGACCTGTTAGCTTTGCCACAGGTGAACAGACCTATTAATATTCCAAAGCACATCTGGCTGGACCACCTTAACCCACTACACCACCAGGCACCTACAGTAAACACAGCAGCACAACCACCTGACACAAAGCATCAGCCAACACCACCTTAACCCACTACACCACCAGGCACCTACAGTAAACACAGCAGCACAACCACCTGACACATTCAAAGCATCAGCCAACACCACCTTAACCCACTACACCACCAGGCACCTACAGTAAACACAGCAGCACAACCACCTGACACATTCAAAGCATCAGACACCACCACCTTAACCCACTGAACGACTTAGACGATGGCCAGATTTAGAAAAATGGCAGAAACTGTAACCACTGCTAATACACCTAAAGATAATTCACCATACTCCCTGAGTGCTTTATCCATCTACATATATCTATTTATCTATATCTACTGAAGTAATTCTGGAGACTATTTCAAAGTCTGCATTACATGAGGAAGCTACTACAGTTCAAAAAATCTTCCCAAACAATAAATGAACAGGTAAGGGAACCATTCAGTGCAAGATGCCTGGCCACTGCATTTAAGAGCATGTCACAGTAGGAAGCACCAATGAACCAGCACCAGGGAACCAGCACCAAGTCACACTGGCTACATGGCACCAAGACTGGCATGGAAGCAGCTTTGGCCATGAAACAGTTTGGTGTTAATGCACAAGGAGGAAGGCAGGATAGGGAGGAAGGAAGGATAGGGAGGAAGGAAGGATAGGGAGGAAGGAAGGATAGGGAGGAAGGAAGGATGGGGCAGTGTTAATGGCAGGGCCTTAAATTGCCATGGCATAATACCTATGTCTAGCCTGATAGTAGGGGGGAAATGTAGGGCCAAAAGAATAGGAACTATCAAGAAGGTGGAACAGTAGAGAGAGGACAGGAAGGGGAGAGAAAGGGAGATACAGTCAAAGAAGGAGAAAGTGACAGAAGGAGAAAGGGGAAGGACAGGCAGAAGGAGAGACAGGCAGAGAAAGACACAGGCAGGAGGAAAGACACAGGCAGGAGAAAGTCACAGGCAGAAGGAGAAAGTCACAGGCAGAAGGAGAAAGACACAGGCAGAAGGAGAAAGACGCAGGCAGAAGGAGAAAGACACAGGCAGAAGGAGAAAGACACAGGCAGAAGGAGAAAGACACAGGCAGAAGGAGAAAGACACAGGCAGAAGGAGAAAGACACAGGCAGAAGGAAGGATGGGGCAGTGTTAATGGCAGGGCCTTAAACTATCCATGGCATAATACCAAATGTCTAGCCTGATAGTAGGGGGGAAATGTAGGGCCAAAAGAATTATGGAACTATCAAGAAAAGGTGGACCAGTAGAGAGAGGACAGGAAGGGGAGAGAAAGGAGATACAGTCACTGGTAAAAGGAAAAGAAGTCACAGGCAGAAGGAGAAAGACACAGGCAGAAGGAGAAAGACGCAGGCAGAAGGAGAAAGACGCAGGCAGAAGGAGAAAGACACAGGCAGAAGGAGAAAGACACAGGCAGAAGGAGAAAGACACAGGCAGAAGGAGAAAGACGCAGGCAGAAGGAGAAAGACGCAGGCAGAAGGAGAAAGACGCAGGCAGAAGGAGAAAGACACAGGCAGAAGGAGAAAGACACAGGCAGAAGGAGAAAGACACAGGCAGAAGGAGAAAGACACAGGCAGAAGGAGAAAGACACAGGCATTTTGTAAAAAAATAAGTCAGATTAATTCAAACTTACCCAGTACTTCCAATTCCCTGACTCCCCCAACATCTCTTCCTTAGTGATTTATTTTTGGTTTTATTCTTGCTACTACTTGGCAATTTTTACAACTCAGGGGCTGGTACTCTTGAAGCACCTCCTCTAACACCTCTTCCTTATTGATTTATTGTTTTATTCTTGCCACCACCAGGCATTTTAAAACTCAGGGAGGACTTACAGCTCTGATGGGGTTAATAAGGCTACATCTTCAGTTCAAAAAATACAGGATTAATAGACTCTGGAAATATTGCTATCGTATCATTTATATAGACTCTGGAAATATTGCTATCGTATCATTTATATAGACTCTGGAAATACAGCTATCGTATCGTTTATATAGACTCTGGAAATACAGCTATCGTATCATTTATATAGACTCTGGAAATACAGCTATCGTATCGTTTATATAGACTCTGGAAATACAGCTATCGTATCGTTTATATAGACTCTGGAAATACAGCTATCGTATCGTTTATATAGACTCTGGAAATACAGCTATCGTATCGTTTATATAGACTCTGGAAATACAGCTATCGTATCGTTTATATAGACTCTGGAAATACAGCTATCGTATCGTTTATATAGACTCTGGAAATACAGCTATCGTATCGTTTATATAGACTCTGGAAATATTGCTATCGTATCGTTTATATAGACTCTGGAAATACTGCTATCATATCGTTTATAAAGGCTCCAACATGCTTGAATGCGTCGGTTTTCATAACTTAATAGCAGCTCTCCACACTGCTCAATCTCTGGCAGCCTCCCTATTCAG
This sequence comes from Coenobita brevimanus, assembly GCF_032717465.1. Lineage (NCBI taxonomy): Eukaryota > Metazoa > Arthropoda > Malacostraca > Decapoda > Coenobitidae > Coenobita > Coenobita brevimanus. Next base: position 1,735 of record NW_027642460.1, on the reverse strand, counting down.
TCCTAGCCCTGAGGTCACACCCTATGGCCTCTTCCCAGGTCTTTTTCAGTCTGCCTCTCACCCCTACCCTCAACCTTGCCACTTATCACCTTCCGCACCCAACTGTTACTCTCCATTAAAAATAAAATCAAGGCATTTGAGAGAAGAACAAGTACCAATGGAACTTAGAAATCTGCATATAAGACAAGGCTTTACTATCACACCACTGATTTCCCTAGATAAATAGCTAAGGAAGAGGTGTTAGGGAGCTTCCTTTTGAATGCAGGGGTCTCCAACTGACTTAAGTTTAACCCCTAAAATAAATCATTACAGAAGAGATGTCAGGGAGCTTCCTGTTGTGTGTTAATTCACTCCTGCCACAGCCAATGGTTTTATCCAGCTCTGGGGATATTTTATTTACTGATGGGGTAATAATGGCTATCTGTCTTCTGTTGCAAGTCTCCAAAGACTTAAAACTATATGGAAAAGTTAAGAATGAAACCTAAGGCACAAGGGGTGGCAGTGATCATTTCCTGGGATATGGTTGTTAGCACTGCCAATTTAACTGCAGCACACTTACTGCAAATAATTCCACTTAGCAAAATTGAGTTTTTAATGTTCTGCATGATTCTTGCAACTTTAGCTTCCTCAGCTATTTAAGCACAAGTTGCAGTGCATTTTGACTAACACCTACTGAGGCCAGTTCTGCAACCAACTGGCAATTAACAAAAGCAGCACCACAGCAAGATTTATAGAAAACTATACGTTATGTATGAAACACTCCACTGGCCCATCAATGGTTATTTCAACAGACTGGCACCTAAGTGAATATGTATAACATATTTAAATGTACTCATCTTGTAGTATCCAGCCAAGTTGCTCCCCTTCATCACTGGTGGTGGTGGTGGTGGTGGTGGTGGTGGTGGTGGTGGATGTCTACCACCAGACACCCACCACAGCAGGGGTGGCCTCCTCTGCCATCAAGCTGCCCTCGTCATACTGCCCTAAAGTACAAACATGCTTTACAACTCCACCCTTGAACTACAATGCCAGTGCTACCTCAACCATCAACACTAGTTAAATCTTAGGCTGAAGAACATACTGAAGGCTGTATCAAACCAGCCATTTCAAGGAGTCTATCAGTTAATATTCTTGCCATACACATATGTACCTATCTCTCAGGAGGAGGATGGTGGACTGCAGAAGGGGAATTTTAGCATGAAGTCTCCTAGATTCATATCCAGATAAGCATGAACCCACAACTGAGTTAAGGGCTCTAGTAAGTAAGTTTCTCAGTGAAATATGTTAACACCCAAATATGCCTAGTAACCAATGCATTTATTCCTATACAGTATAATGCTACTTCCCTATTCAAGTTAGGCAAATGCAAACAGCAAACTAGCTAGGAACAATCATCATTTTCCTTCATCCTGATCTTTTCCACCTAATGCTGGAGTGAGGAAGGGTGCAGAAAGGAAGGACAGGGAAAGAAATAATAGAGGAAGCACTTACATTTATACCTCAACATCTTTACCTGCCTAATGGAGCGGGAAAAGGGAACTTATTTCCTTCATTCATTCATTTATAAAAACTCCAAGATGCTTCCATACATCAGCCTTGATCACCTAATGGCAGTTCTCCATGCTGCTTGATCTCTAGCAGCTTCTCTGTCCAGCCCTTTATCCCTGAGGACACTGACTTCATACCAGGTCTTTCAGTCGGCCTCTCAACTTTACCCTCCATGTTCACACCTCAC